>NW_007578179.1:183795-211358 GCF_000690725.1 Stegastes partitus
CATGACCTGGATGACTGGGAATCTTCACAGACAAAAACTGAGTCCACAGTGAGTAAAACATGTGAAAGGAGCAAGAAAAGAACACTCAAACCACATAGGGTTCACAGTGTTGAATTACAACCACAACATAAAATCCCTCACTGTCTGAAACGCTTACATTTCATTCCATATGTAAAATGCCCGACACAGGCATAGCAAAGGTCATTTCAATTATATTGACAGGCTGTTTGACGTTTCCCCCTAACTGCTCTGTTGGAGATGTTAAAGCAGGGAAAGTTACACCTTCATCATTTATGTTTTTTACAGAACTCGATCACACATGTATGAAAATCATAAGTTTAAATAATATCAGTAAGGGCTGAATTAGCAAAGTTCAGTTTTAAGGTGCTGGGATTGTGTGTTGTTCCTTACTGACCCACCTGATCAGAACAGAGCAGAAGAAGTTGTAAGTGAGAAACCATATTCTGAACATGAACACCGGTAACTTTGCGATTTCCAGCAGAGCTCCACGCACCTTCACCTCGAGCTGATGTTTAGTCAGCTTCAGCTGAAAGCACATGAGTGGGTGTGAAATGCCTTTTTTTAAAAAAAACAGACTCTTGCAGATTACAGTCAAACAGAGTGATCTACTTTCCACCGTTCAGCTTTAATTATATCATCATACCGCAGTCTGTCCAGATGACAGCTGCGTATATCTTATACGTCTGAGGCCCAGTCAGGAGGGGAATTTATTTAAATCCTAACCCAGCACGCTGAAAACTGCTGTGATCTGCCATATTTTTTTTTAAAAAGAGCTGTCACAACCAAATTGGGATTTCAAATCTGGAGTTTCCATCTTCACACCGGAGCCCTCGGGCGTGGATTTAAGAAGCATGGCCGAGAAAATCATGTGTTTTGTAACATTTGCCCAACGTACCGCTTCTCTTCTGAGGTCATTCTTTCTATGGAGTAGTGAGAGTGCCAAATTACAAAAATTAATCAGTAAAAGAATAAAAGTGGAAATAAAAAGAATAATAAATATACCTTTTTATGCACATCTTTCCTTTGCTTTTAAATGTTGCTTTAAATTGAAAGTTGCTTTAAAAGCAAAAAAGAATGAAAAAAAAGAATAAAAAAATTACTTAAGAAATAAAATTTTTAAAAAATTAAAAATTATAAACACTTAAAAATTAAATTAAAAAATGAAAATTATAAAAAATAAAAATTAAAAATAAAATTAAAAAATAAAAATAATATGACATTAATTCTGATTATATTTATTCTTTTTTCTATTTTCACTTTTTTTATTTTTTTTATTCCTTTATTGATTTACTTTTGTAATATGGCACTCTCACTACTCCATACTTTTTACTTCTGTGTTTGTTACGAATCCAAATAATCTTAACAATTTGCTACAGGGCTCTTTACATGCTCATAATTCACAAGTATGGTGTTGGTTGGCTTCTGCTGAAATGAGCACTTAGGATACCTTAAAGATCATCCTGGAAAGAATCCTGCAGAACAAACAAAGGGGCAAGTTTGAGCATTAAATCTTAACAATGAATGACAGCAGTCCGACGTGGCTTTAAATGAAACCGTCTTTATTAAGTAACTTTAATATCAGAAAAATAAAACTCTTAAATTCTCTTTACAGCAAATATATAATATCAGTGCTTTGGCCGCAATAACTTAAAAGGCCATTATAAAATATAGTCTGCTTTTAAACTCCTGACTCAATTTGAAGAATTTATATGCCATAAGACTCCCCCTACATATACATAACAAAAGTGTAGTAAAATTAGCAAATACTTTGAACTGTTGGTACAGCTTAACAATATATGTATTTATATATATATATAGATAATCTAAGATACATTTTAATAGTATACCGTTCTTAATTTGGTGGTGTACAGACATGACAGGCAGCTTGAATCCTTGGCCTTTTTACATTTGCAGAGTGATCTTTTACATTGGCGGTAAAATTATGAAGACATGCTCGTGATGCACATTCCATTTTTCCACTAACGGCAGCTATCAATACTATTATCATCAATACTGTAAACTATGAACTAGACTACAAGCAGATAGCACTGACACTCTCCTGCAACGTTTCTGTGTTTTCCAACTCTTCATTCACTTTATCACTCAAGAGAAAAGTAAAAAAAAAAAAAAACAAATTTAAAATTAAAAAAATCTTATTGTAAACATTTTAATATAGATATATTTATGTATATATATGAAATGTAACAAAATAAAAAATAAGTTCTGTATATTTATCAGTCATTAACAGTAATATTATATAGTACATACACAAAAATGTCAATAGATTCATGTCAATAAAGTGAGGGCCGACAGTGTATTGCGTTCCCTCGGAGAGAGAAAGAAGAGCAAAAAAAAATAAAAAATAAAAAGAAATCGACCCCTTCGTAGAGCTGAGAGAAGTAAAATAATGGGACGGATAGAAGACCCGAGGGGGGACAGAAGCAGATGGGTTTTTTTGCACTTTTGGGACTCGTTTGGTTCCATTTCCTCAGAGAAAGCTCAATCACCCATGAAAAAGACAATATTTAAGAAACAGAGCTAAGCGGTGTAATATCTCCCAAATACTGTTTACAGCTGGAATGCTAGAGGGACTGCAGTCCAAAATGTCCACACAACAAAGCAACAGCATTGACCTTCTGTAGTGTCAGCACAGTCCGAGACGAAACCGTTCCAGCTGCTTCCCCTCCGACATGTTCAGTTCATTCGCTCCTGAAAAAAAAAGTCTCCAGACACTGGTGTTTAAAGCTAAGATTTGAGATGATTTCCACCAATTTGTACCTTTTTCTCTGCTTTCCAGGAACAAACATGCACCAAAGGGAGAGGGGAGAGGAGGGGGGGGGGAAACTAACAAAAATAAATCATAATGTGCTTGTCCCAGCTAGTCAATAGTGTGATACGAGACGGGTAAGGCTGTGCTCGAGTAGCGCACAGGACGACAGCATATGAGATGAAACACAGGAGCCAAGTGTGTACCATTGAGGCATCTCGTGGATGCGTTAAAGCAGGTAATGGAGGATAACACTGACTGAAACGTAGTAGAAAAAAACAGAAGGGATATGTCTGTCAGCAACGTTGGAGCCCAAGTTTTGTCTGAGCTCTGTAATTAAAACCCGAGGAGTTGAATTTATAGTGCTTCCTTGAATGGTGAACATACTGAGATGATTCTTGCATAGGCCTGGCAGACAACGATGTGGGAGTAAAGCAACGGATATGGCCTTCATCTCAATTTTTTTTTTACATCCCCGTGGAATTATTTTTACCGACTAGGTGTGACGGGGCGGAGCGGTACAAATGATTCAACATTCAAGTCAAAAGATTATTAAGATGGTTGAAAGCAAATCAGCAACCCGCCTGCACAGAGCAGGGATTTGTTCCAGATCACAGCTGTCTTCATATCAGCTCTCAGGTGAGGTTTAAGTAATGAGCATCTGAGAAAGTAACTGCAATACCGAGGAGGAGGAGGAGGAGGAGGAGGAGGAATGTTACCCAAAGTACAAGCTGTGCATATCTTTCTGTCTGAAAACCGGCACATTGTTTCCCATACAAAGATGCAATCGAGATATAAACAAAAAGGCAAAAAAGTAAAAGAAAAAAAAAAAATGAAAACAGAAATAAACTAAATGAGTGTTTGGTGCGGATAAGATAAAGCAATAGGTACTAAATATTTAAGAAAGGCTCAAAAAGAAATAGGAAGCAAAAGAAAGCATCCCTGTGATATAACCTTTGTTCCACCGAGACGCGTTTCAGAGACGGAACTTCGTCGAATACATTTAAGACTTCAGTCTGTACGCTTGTGTTCTTTCAAGCCCAGATCTGGATTTGTAGATAGTGTTGCCAGTTAAATATAGGCTTTCCAAAAAAAAAAAGGCCACAAGTTTGTTTGAAGACAAAGCAACACTGTGTGTCTGCTGAACCAGTTGTTTTGTTTGTTTACTCAGAACGGAATTAGGCACAAGTTTACCGTAAACAGTTTTGTTTTAAGTATAAATGGAAAGCAACGTGGCGATAACTCAAGCGGCGTCGCGTCCTGGTACAAAAAGGAGCTGGCCACTTGTTGGTTCTATTACGGGAAAGAAAAGAGACCTGAGGCAACAACAGGTTGCCATTGGAGTGTGACAACTTTGCAGTTGCAGGTTTGACCTGCTTGGTTTAAAAACTCAGCCGTGGCTGTGTTTGCATTCTTATCGATACAGCGGTAATGTCAGCCGAGTCTGCGAGATTCTGAAGTATAATCTGGAGAATGTAAACATCGTATCGTTTAAAGTAGCACAGACACAAATCAATAGCCTGATCATGTTTACAGAAATCATCTGGGATCGAGTGAAACCTGACGTTATGATGTAGCGTGTGTACATTAAATCGAGTCAACTGCAGCATTCAAATTTTGTAGTAACCAGGAGAATACTATTAATTTATACACAGTCATATGTGTGGACCCACTACATGTAAACGTGCTCGCCTTTTTTTTCCTCCAAGTTTTCCTGCCACGAGCACAATAATTGAGAGGCAAAGGGGCTGGGCCATAGTTCAACACATAAAAAACTGTAGCAGCAAAATAAAATTTAAAAAAAAAATGGATAAAACATTTGAGATGTAGACAAAATAAACTTTGACCCAAAAGCCAACATTATGTTTCAAATAGAATTCAAAGTAGATTTAAAAGAAATTCAAATTATAGGTAGCCAGAAACTGGTAACTAAATGTTTTAAGGAGAAAAAAAAAAGTAAATCAAAGATCACGATGAGCAAAAAAAAAAAAATATATATATATA
This sequence comes from Stegastes partitus, assembly GCF_000690725.1. Taxonomy (NCBI): domain Eukaryota; kingdom Metazoa; phylum Chordata; class Actinopteri; family Pomacentridae; genus Stegastes; species Stegastes partitus. The sequence continues at coordinate 188,588 of NW_007578179.1, forward strand.
TATCCCAACCCACCCAATGCTACATAGAGGGCTTTCAACCCTCCCATTGATCAATCAATCAATCAAGGAAGAAGACTTCACAATAGCAGGCACATGAACGGGCTGAACACCCTAACCCATGCCCTAAATACACATCATTCCTTATTCACTTACTCTTCCTCACCTCTATCAACCAAACACCAGCTTGGACAAAGCTGGGGTGAGGTCACACCTAGACATCGATTCGGGGTCAGTTTTGTAAGTTCCCCAAACATAACGAGTGTTGGGGAGGCTGATCCCTCATCAGCTATGAAAGTAAATGGATTAAAATCACATATTGCGGAGCTGAATGGCCTGTGTGGCCGGGGACAGGCACACAGGGCACACGGCTTCTGGACCCTGGCATATCTGGGTGGCACAATCTAGACAGAAGAGGTTATGGCCGCAAGGAACCAAGGCAGCGATCACCTGGTTATCCATACAGTGGATGCATATCTCCTGTCCTCTCCCTGCTGATCCAAGCCCCGGTCGGTAGGAGAGAGAGGATTCGGGAGGAGAGGATGACGAGGCGGTGCTTTCACTGGAAGAGGAGAAGGCCGAGCTGTAAGAGGGGAACCTGTGGGCGTCGAGGTTCCCAGCCGAGCCGAAAGGCCCTCGGTGGACACGCTGGGCCTGAGGGTGCTCCAAGGCTTCTGTTCCCGGAAAGGTTGGAGAGAGCCGGGGCGTCCCAGGTTGACTGGTCTGAAAATATCAATGACAACCATCACATTGTTACAACCATTTAAAAAAAACACAGCACCTTTACACTTGCAGTTTCAAACAAGTGTTTCTTAAATGCAACCTGAAGGTAGTTACAGTAGATACAAATGGTGACTGCCAGGAACCAAACTTCCTTGTTAAAATTGAAATGTGTTGAGCAGCTATCTGATGTGCACGAGTCCCAGTCAGGATATTAAATTACTGTGAGCCAATGTAATAAGCAGCTCACAAGATGTATGTATAGTAACACAGACGGACGTGTTCACCGTGGATTTAAAATGGACTTACAGTGGCTGATGCTTCACCATATTTTAAGTAATACTTTATTTTAATAAAATAATAAGATTGCCATTGTACATGAGTTAATTAATTGGTGTATCCATATTTGTGATGACAGTTTTGCGATTTTAATGCCATGCTCCTAATTCATATCATCACGTTGTCTGTAAAAATGTAAAACATGAAGCATAAACGACTTTAAACTGCAGGACGGTTCTTTACTGTCTGCACAGGAGGCCTTCAGATTCCCATTGCATTTCACCTACCTGAGACGGAAGGGCATCAAAGGCCTGGAGGGGCTGGTGGTCCACAAAGGGGCTCCAGATGTGTGGCTGTGCAGCAGGGTGTGAGGCATGGACAGTGGAAATGGTTAACGGGTCGAATCCTGAGGAGGAGCCGCCGCCACCGCCGCCGCCACCACCGCCGCCACCTCCGAGGCTGACCAGCTCCTCAGACCCCACAGGAAGAAGGCTCTCTCCAAACCAGAAACTAGTGCTGCCGCCATTATTGTTGTTGTTGTTATTGTTGTTGTTGTTGTTATTGGAATTGGCATTAAACCCGCAGGTTGGGCTGAAATCTGCCATTCGGTTACCGTTCCCAGCGCTGTAGAAAGAATCAGCTGAGCTGGAGCCGCTGCCCAGGGAGCTGGAGCTGTCGTTGCGGTAGGTGGAAGACATCCTGACACCACTGCTAATATTGCTATTGACCCGCTGAGTACCGTTGATGCCCATTGGCAGCAAGTTACCGCCACCCGGCGATGATGCACCTGCGTGAAGCCACCCGGCGTCGCCCAAACCAGCGGCCATGGCAGAGGTCTCGAAGCTGACATCCGTGCCGTTGAATTGAAAGTCGTTGTTGTCTACACCTGGAGCTTCAATGCCCCCGCAGGTTCCAGTGCGGAGGGCGATGTGCGCCTCTATCTCCTCCCTCGCCCGGTCCACGTTCTCCGGCATGCCCGTGACCTCGAACACCGGCTCTTTGTCGCGGCTCGGCGTCACAATGTAGGTGTGGGTCTGCTGCTGAATGCGTTTGATCGTTGCCCCTGAAATATAAATCAGACCAACTCGGGTACTTAAAAATTTGTCCGTTGAATACCAAGCTTTAAAAACGGCTGTGGTCACACTGCCGCATGACTGCATCATTAAAATTAGTTTAGCAGATGGCATGCATGACCATTTCTGAAAAGCATGGCCAAACAGAGAAAAAAAAGAGCTGCGTGTCAAGAACAAAACAGTAGTCAAGTTGTATCTATGAATACATTTACGGTAGAAAGTCCAAAAAAAGAACATTAACAGATCAATGTGTTTCATTACAACTCATTCACTGCAGCTTAAGAGACAGCACAGTCACAACTACAGCATTATAGTTTCAGTAATTACACGACGAGTTTCATTCCAATAATAAAATCTGACTTCGAAAATGGAAGACGCACAGCTGTGCAGTAATTACAGAACGAAACTGCAGGCTGTCCTGGTGACTCACGTGGCCAAAAAGCGCACCACCTAACCACAACACTCTATGTTCCAGTCTAGTGTAGTAACCTTTTCAAATGTCAATACTTTATACATCTAAAAAAAGAGAGAAGATGTCTTCCAGAGAAGCACAGAAACAAATTCTATTCGCAAACTGAATGTGCTACAATTAATTAGCAAGTAACAACACTTGTTTCAATCCATCTAATATTAAGTACTGAAATTCTTGTGGCACACAGTTTTTTTCACCATTTTAAAATCTGTCGTCATTTTCACTTGCTGCCTCACCCGCAGCAGTGCTGTAATGGCACGAGGCTGAGAACCGCCGAGGTTCAATTTACAAATCAACCCCAGGGATTTCTGACACTGGGGTGTAAATGTCAACAGGGCAAAGGGTTAAAGAGCAAAACGTAACCTTCTGGAGTAGAGCTGTGAATATTAAGACTCTCTCAGAAACTGTAAGACTCGCTTGGGTATCCATCAGACAATTTCTTTTACAGGCTCACAAGGAACCTACAGACTGTTAGGCATAGACTAAAGGGCTGAGCTTTGTTTTACACACATTTAGAATGCATTTCCTTATTGTATATATCTCTAGATTGTGAAGAAAGAAATCTAAAAATGTTATCTAAATTAAAAAACATATTTCTACCACACAAAATGAGCTTGATGTCAACCACACCCGAATCAATCTGATGGCTAAATGAGACTTGATCTGACACTACAAAACCACAGTTTCCTTCAATTTCAATTTGCTGTTTTTGGTCTGTGTCAGCACACACCTGTCCTGTCCATACATGTATTTGCTAGCGTTCTCTGCGCCTGTGCTCGCATCTTATGCAATCTCTTGACGCCATGATCTAACAGTAACACACATCATTTATGTGAATAAAGACCCACCTTTGGGACCCACGACCAATCCCACTACACGATATGGTACCCGGACCTGTAGAGTAGAAATGACATATGGTAACTATACACGCTTCTTTAAATGTAAAAACAGACACTTTTTACTGAACAAATGTCACTGATTCGCTGCATAAGAATGTCAATGAATGAGGATTGATAATCAAACACTTGCTCACCTGAATGGTCGTCTGTCCAGGTAAAGCCGGGGCCCCCAAACCGGTCGCAGCAGAGAGAGGGCCCGTCTTGTTCCGGGAGGCTCTGATGAGGGAGAAGTGCTCGGCTGCAGACAGGATCTCCCTCTTCGCCATGGCCACATCTTCTTTGCGTCCTGTCACAACAAAGACGGGCTGCTCACCCCTCACCGGCGTCTTAATATAGGTGTTGGTCTTAGCTCGAAGCGCCTTGATCTTGCAGCCTGTCAGGGTCCGGTTAAAAAGAGAAAGGACAGACAGACAGAACAAAGTTAAGATTGTGCACCGCTTCAGTTTTAAGGTTTACCACATTACATGTATCTTAAACTTCAAAGCTCAGTATCTTATAATTGAGCTAATAAAAGATAATGACAAACGCATTTAAGTTTCCAGTCATCAATGCCATTTAAAAGTTGCATAGCTTATAAATTAAATATTCCTTTCAGCAGTGGTTGAGAGTCCAACATCATTAGCAGAGCCATTTCCTGTTGTTGTCAACATCGCAGCCTGTGCACCCTCCCCCATCTGCTGCTCTCAAACACGACATAATAACACTCTGCCAACACTGCCAACGATCTGTGCAAAAGTTTGTGTAAAAGACCAGATAAAGGCGTCTGATGTCTAAGAAAGGCGAGACGTGTTCAGCAGAAATCATACGTCTCGCTCGTGTCACGGAGCTAACTATAACCTGCAGCTGATGTGGCAAAGCAATGGTGACCAACACACTGCTCTTTATGCTCTTCCCTCCGAGACAAAGCCGAGCCTGGTTTAGCACGACAAGGCACGGCTGGGAATAGGCTCACTGTCAGCGAAGCACAGACAAAACATCCATAATACAGAAGGGCTGTCAAAGCGAGGAGGCACGGAGGGATCTGCTGGTTGATAAAAACTTGTGATGTAAACTTTTCTTTGAGGGTGTTGGGCGAGGGTGGCGTTGACCCAGTTAGGAGGAGTGCTAAGCTAGCAGCTTCCAAGCTAGCATCAACTGTTGTAGCTGAAGCAGCTAAATGGCAGTGTGGTTTAATTATATGAGATTTTCTAACGTTTTAAACTACATAGAGGTAATTAGATACCCCATAACATAAGTTTTAATTAACAAAAAAATTAGCTAATTGTGTAAAATAGCGCATCAAGGCTCGTGAGGTGACAACAATAAGTTACTAACTAGTTAGCTAACAGTTGTTCTCAATTGCGACAAAATATACGACAATAATTGGCAATTCGGTTTTAATTATCATTATTGTGTTCTGTAAAATCCAACATAATACAAATGAGTAACTGTACTCCCACGATTTTAAGCTTGTTTTCATCTTATTTCGCCTTACTCCTGCCTGACTTATCATCCCAAGAAGTTTCGTCCAAACTCCCGTTAGCAACTTAACGTTAGCCCATGAATCCACCAGAACCATCCGAAAGAAAGAGACTCACCCTGCCTGCCCACGATCTCCGCGACGTGCTCGGAGCTGGGCACGGCCACACACTCGGTTGTGTTGACGCTCTTTCGCCGAGTCAACAGGGAAGGTTCGGCCTCGTAGCCCGGCTCCCCGTACACGCCGGACGGCAGCATCGCCATGCTGCTAGCCGGTGGTAAGGCGCCGCCGCCGCCGCCGCCAGCCCCCGTATCATCCCGATCGTCCCCGTTGTACAGCAACACCGTCTCGACGTGCGGCGGCTCCATTCCGGACGGCATCACGGAGCTACCCGGCCCCGGTGGGAGGTGTTGGTGGCGGTGGGCCTGCGCTAGCAACGAGCCAGCGGTGCAGCCAGAGGACTCGGCGGCTACAGCTTCTGGCTCTTCGTCTTCGGGCGCTGCCGTTTTGTTCACTTCATCTCCCGAGGGCGGCCGATGCAGCGGCAGGGGCTTCAAGTCGAGGACCGTACCGAGGATGTTGAAATGGGAGACCGAGGGGAGCTGGTGGTGATGAAAGGAGAGGCTCTCGTCTGCTTGTTCGGGGGTCTGGCTCTGGGTGCCGAGGTGCTCCTCAAGGCCCATACCGGCGAAAGCGTGCACTAGCGGCGGTGGGACCTCGGACTCTCCCTCATCGGCCTCCAGCAAAGACGTGCTACTGGGCATGATGCAAAACTTTCACAATATTGCCGTGTAACTGAAATCGATATGAGTAATGGGTAAAATTTGATTTGGTTTACAAAAAAAAAAAAAAATAGAAAGCGACCAGCGCCTGTTAGTTGAAATGTGTGGCTTTTGTTTTGTCTCTCCAGCTCTCCATGCAGCCCTCCCTGTACTGTATTATCGCACTGCTGGATCACGCGAGACTTTGTTTTGGGGTCAGCCGCGTATTCACAACTGTCAGGAAGACGCAGTGAGCGCGCATCATGCAGGGGCTGGCGTGTCATGACTATAATAATAATGTTATAATATGTTAACCACATGTTTTTCATCGGTCACACACCCCGACGTAGTGGTGGATTACATATCAGAGACCTCAGAAAACAGATCTATTGTGGTATTTACACTATACACATAAAGCAAGAGATAAAAGCAGAGAGAAGTACATTTTATTATCATGTATATACTGAGGGCAAAGACATTATGCATTAGTTACGCAAAGGCAGCAAATGTGAATCCATGTCAACCACAATGGCTGTGTGTTCACATCCATAGGAAATGTCTAAAGATGCTGTTCCTCTAATTGCAAATAGATGTTGGTCTGAAGACAGCTGACCACAAGTTCAAAGGGCAAAACTGCCCTCAACTTACTTTTATGGACAAAGTGATCTTGAAAAAAACAATGAACTTCCAGGAAAGGACAGAGATTGTCTATTCCTATACATTAAAACAAAATAAATAAAGATAATAACATCCCACCTTATATAAGAAATCAGAAGGAGTTCATGTTGAATATTTTTCCTGTAGTACCTTCAGAGTGGTACACATAGACTGTATTCAAGTATCACTTTATTAGACTTTACAAAACACATGAAGACAGAGCCCCTTTGTCAAACAGTGTAGTGGTGGATCAGTGGTTAAGGCTTTGGGCTGGGGCCAGAGGTTCAAGGCCCAGCACCAGCAAGCTGCCACTGTTGGGTCCTTGAGCAAGGCCCTTAACCCTATCTGGTGTGGTAGTGTGGTCGACCCTGACTCCAGCTTCTGAACAATCTGAAATATGCAAACAGACAACTTTCCCTTGCAGGATCACGAACGTATATACATAAATAGATAAAATAAATAAGTGACCACAGACATGTGCTTTTTTTGTTTGTTTGTTTGTTTTTAGAGCTGATATCAATTATTAGTAATCAATAACTGGCAACCAATACCAGATACTTGGAACTAATGTACATTTAGAGTAAAAATCTTGGTATCAAAACTTTGTATAACACAACTCTTGCTCAAAACTTATCTGAAATGTGTTTATTCATGTTTGCAAAAAGTTTAATTAAAAAGAAAACTGTTTAATTTTTATATTTTTAGTGTTGATAGGCTATTACTTAGTGATATTATAGCAATCACTAAGTATTGTGGGCGAGGCATTGCTCAAGATCACAGAGTGGTGACTACAGGGAAAGGTACATGCATGTGAGCAGAATTTTTTTGAATCTAATTATTTTAGTTGTAAGTGATTTAAACAATGCTGAATATCGAAGCAGGTAATCAATGGAATCCCATCACAAACATCTAAAAAAAATTGTTTAGAAACATCAGTTTACACGTCAGCATATCATACATTTTAGAAGAACTAGTCCTGACGTGACATTGAGCACTGTCCATAAATTTTGTGATGACTGGAATCTATATTAAATTATGCTGATGGTGATTCTGGACTTCTGCTACAGTCCAATTCGTTGATCATTTTACATTGTGTAATTTTGTTCAAGTACGTTTTCAATATGGCAGCCTTGTAAGGAAAATCTTGTGTGATCTACCTCAGACAGCGTCATTTTCACATGTGAAGAAACAGCCACGGAGGAGGAAGACACGCTTCCTTCCATCTATGTGGCATAGACTGTAAATGAAAAGCGGCTTTTTCTTTTTTTTAACATTCAGTCTGTGGTATGTGGACGTAGCCCATGTGATCTCATAGCGCCACGCCTATTTTCTGTTGACCAATGAGAGAGCGTGTAAGGCGGGCTTTCGCCGAAGACAGCCAATACCGTTTCACGTTTGTAATACGTCGCCAAGCCTTAGCGCATCCGGGTGAGGACTTTGGGGGTGAGTAGGTAATTCTGACTGATGCCAAATAATGAATTAAGAAATGTAAATGTTTGAATTTACTTTTACTCCAGGGACCACCAGTGTTACAACAATACACGAACTCACTAGCTATAAGAAAATGTTACAAATTCCAAGCTGCTTTCTGTCTTTAAAATATAAACGCCAGCTCGCTAGCTAGTTAGCTTCAAGCTAACAACTTATCGTTGATATCAACGTCCGGGTTTGCTTTGTCGCTATTATCCTTTTTGCCACCGTCTGTATTGATTTTATTTTTTCGTCCTCCAATGTTTATTTCTGCAGGTTTTTCTTTGAAGGTCTTGGCTGTCGGTCTTCGGGATGTACGGATCGTTTCGGGTGTTGTTTCAGGTGCTGTGGGCCCACCTGCTCTGTGGGTGGGTGCTAGGCTCCGAGCTAACTTTTGAGCTGCCAGACAACGCCAAGCAGTGTTTCTACGAGGATATCATCATCGGCACCAAGTGTACACTGGAGTTTCAGGTGCGGAAGTCCTCTTTCGACATAAAAAATGAACCCTCCAGTCTGAGAAATACTCCGACTGGGACGTTTACATTTCCAAAAAGTTTATCAGAGTGTAGCCAGTCCTCTTCAATCCAGATCGAAGATTAACACCACAGGAATATGAGCAGCTTCATATCCTCAGTTGTTCAATTGACAAATACGTGGTGACTTTTCTGTGATAAACACAACAAGAGCTGCATTTGGATATTCAGCTGTGAGTAGTCTGTACATAAATAGTCTTGTGATGTAATCATGTCACTATTCCATCATCCTCAGTGTTTATTCTTAAATATAACACAAACATGTAGTTAAATGCAGGTAGTCATCAGTTTGGTCTATATCGTCCACCCATAATCTTTGTCACTTTACTACTGGGCACAATAAATAATGAGTGTGAAAAATAAATCGATGTCATGCCATTGTGTTACTGAATTAACAGTCCTCTGTTCTTTGGATTCCCAGGTAGTGACAGGTGGTCATTATGATGTGGACTGTCGCTTGGAGGACCCAGATGGCACTACGCTCTACAAGGAGATGAAGAAGCAATACGACAGCTTTACCTTCACAGCATCGAAGAATGGCACCTACAAGTTCTGCTTCAGCAATGAGTTTTCCACCTTTACGCACAAGACGGTTTACTTTGATTTCCAGGTCGGCGATGACCCTCCACTCTTTCCCAATGAGAACAGAGTTACTGCTCTCACTCAGGTAAGCTATACGTTTGTGTGTAGACGTACAAGCGTGTGTTTTTGCATGTCTGCGTGTGAGTGACAGAATGTAAGTTGTTATATTTTATCTAACAGAGACTAATTTCAAGACAAATTTTACAGAAAACCTTTGGTCCATGATAAGATGATAAACTTTTCCTTATCTGACTTACTCTGCTGTTGGCTTTATTGCTTGTGTTAGGGCGGGACAATTTAGATTGGCAAGAAAAAGATGAGTACATTAAACTTTTGTATTACCAGCATTTATGTCTAATTTTCTCCTAAAATATAGTCAGAACCTGATCAAAGGTTATTTGAGCTAGGTACCATGTTGTTTATGAGTTCACTAAATGCAAATCATTGCACGTGACTGCACGGAGCCAGGTGTCCATTGCTGGACACCACAGAGGAATCCATTGCACTCCAGTTTGCCAAAGAGCTTCTTACTCCACAACATGACAAACAATGTGGCCACGACTTAGACCCAATGATGATGATGCTGCAGAATTACCTTACGAGAGTCATTCAGGGCTTATTTAGAGCCGACAGTGATCATTTTTACATATCATTCGGATAGTTTACTTTCACTTGTATCAAAACAGCTTCTTTTAATACTTGATTCCAAATCCTAAAGGGGATGATTGTGGGTGGGCGGTTGAATCAGATTAACTCAAATGTTTTAACCTTAGAGTTTTTTGCTCTCATGCCCCGTTTTAGTTTGTGAACGTTTGCAAAGTTAAAACTGTCTTGACAAACATTTCAGCTATATTCCAAAGATCTAATGATGGTCTTGGTTTCCTTCTGTTCGCCATTCCCAGATGGAATCAGCCTGCGTGTCCATTCACGAGGCCCTGAAGTCCGTCATCGACTACCAGACACATTTCCGCCTCCGTGAGGCCCAGGGACGCAGTCGGGCGGAGGACCTCAACACCCGCGTTGCGTTCTGGTCCATTGGAGAAGCCATTATCCTTCTGGTGGTCAGCATCAGCCAGGTGGTCCTGCTGAGAAGCTTCTTCTCTGACAAAAAGACCACTACAACACGTGTCGGATCATAACAGTCTCTGACCTCCGGGATCTGATTCATCACTTTCTTTATCTGCACCTAGGCTTTTGAGCATAGAGTGTTTAAGAACAGCAGCGCTGGTGTGAAAGTGGATCATATCAAACTGCCAGGTCGTACAATCTGACACGTCATCCTCATTCAGCACTGCTGCTCTTATAAACTTTATGCAAATTAGTCTTGAGGGAAAGGCTGTGTGTTTAAAATGTTTTTGAGGTATAAAAGAGAAAAACGGAGAGAAGGCTTGTAACTATCTGTATTTGAGGCAGTTTGAGCACTGGTCATATGGTTAAAGCAACCCTTAGGTAATTTGAATATTTGGAATGATTTCTAGGCGTGTTCTTATTTTATTTGTGTCTTTTTCTGTTCCTGTAATCTCGTACCCTCTTCCTGATCTGTTCCATGTTTTCATCCCTAACTGTGCTCTGAAAAAAACCAAGGGAGTGGAAGTTGTGATTAAATGTAATGTTGGATGCTGCGGATATTTGTCCTTATCTGGGGCTCTAAAGCCACACTTACAATGCAAAGGGTGCTTCTCCATGGAGGTTGTATTTGGTTATGAAAAATCTGTTGCATTTTTGTTTGTTATTAAACCTCACTGTATGAAGTGAGAAATCGTAGATACTGTGTTTGCTTTTATCAGCTTTGTCATTTTAGATGAGGTATTAGAAAGGAGTATGCTATGCAGAGAGTAACCCATCCTTTAATCAATGTTAGCTTTCAGAAGATTGTATTTGGGCTGAAGGATTGAAGTCGCAATGCTGAGTGACTACAAACCCAATTCCTTAAAAAATTAGTCAATTTGTTGTGTTATTTTTGATTCCATTTCCTCTGCATTGTTATTAATTTGGGTAAAGGTTCAATTGACCACTCCAAGGTGAATTGTGATATAAAAAGTAAAGGTCTGGAAGTTCTTTATTACATTTGTGTGACTCTATGGGAGATAAGCAAAAAAAAAAAACTAATATTCTTGTATTTGACAGTGACATTTTGTGTGCTACATGGCAATGCCATCAGTTTTTAATGCACCAGCTTCTAACATCTTTGTCTTTCTCTGGTTCCATTGCAATGTTATACATAGCTCTGCCTTCGCTGTTTGAAGTGTGACAACTTATTTATCTTGTGGAGCGACACCTTTTGGTTTTCTACAGCACTGTTGTAAAACTCATTTTGCGTTGCAAAATATTGCTTGAATATACTATAGTTCTAGTAACTGAGTTGTAATTGTAATTTGGTGTTTTGATCTCACTGATTGCTCAGTTTATTTTCAAAAGGAACAGGAAGGAAGAATTCTAACTAACATTACTGGTTCTTGCAGTTTCTTTCTTTCTTTCTTTTTTTTTTTAAATAATCGGATTCATTTTGCAATGATTCTAAACATGCAATGTTAAAATTCTCACTACATGTTTATAGCTCTGTTGTAGGCCACAAGTAGTAGTTTCAGGTTTGTTCAACTAAGTAGTGTTGCTTCAGCCGAGAGTCACAGGGCTCAGTCTTTATCTGATTTACAAATCACATCTGACTGTAGATTTGGTTTTCCTTAAAGATAGTGAAGAAACAAGAAATACCTGAGTATCTTCGAGCCATTTGACATTCATGCTGTAGAATTTTAACTGTGCATAACATCAGCGAATGTGGCTGAGATCAGATCAGTTCCAGGCAACACTAGAAAACATTTTTCAATTGTTTGAGGTTTATTTTTTTATATTTATGACAAACTTTTACACCTAACACAATGAAAAAGACCAAAAACTCAACCCGTTCTTGATTATACCGTTCAATTCTGTTGGACATGGTCACAAGTGACTCATGAGACTGTATTAAAAACTACTAAAAGCTTTATTATTTTTGCCATGTATTATTTCTGATTTGGCTTCTGCTTCATTTATCATTACTCTTCCTCCGCTCACCATGTGTTTCTTGTCAGTTTTGATATGTGGTGCCACGTTGGTATTTCCTTTAAAGTCGGGTCACGCTAGGACACAAATTCAGCTCCGAGGCATCGTGGGAACTTGTTAAGTTATTGGGATAGCTGAATAAACTCTCTGTTTAAATGTGGACGCTTGGATTTATTTAATCATTAATAAATAGGATTTTCAGCAGGAATGTATGCCCCGAGAAACTTTTTGAATCCTTTATTTTAGATTTTGCAGTGCTTAACTTGAGTAGTTACACTAGAGGATTGAATTTGAATGATTAAAACTGAATTTGAGTGATAATTGTTGAATCTAAATTTTGAAAAGTGACTGTGGAAGTATAGTTTCATTTTTAGTTCTGATCAAATCAGAGCAACCGACCTGAACTGTAGTCTGGCAAATTCAGTTTCATTATATGTGATTCAAATAATTTTTTGTAATATAATTATTCAAGCTGAACCAATAAAATTCAGATTCTAATGGAACATATTTCTTCCTATCATGAAGTTTCTGGAAACTCCTGGTCATGCTTCTTTTATCCTGTAGGGAGTGATATAATCAAAGCCGTCACAGTCAGCTTTGCACCCATGCAAAATTTCAAAACATTAATCCAGCAGATACAAAGGATGTATTTTAATCTTCCTTTTGACGTTGACTTCTCTTTCTGTGCTTGTTACTTTTTCCATAAAGAAAAGTCCCAGCTGCTTATGCAGAAGCTTTTTATCCCTTCGCTGTTTCCTATTGGCTGGCCAACCAGCGAGCAGCTCTGTGATTGGACGGCCCACCCGTCAATCATTCGCCCCAGTGGAGAAAAAAAGGCTGCGTTGGGTTTGTGATTTGACAGAAACTGAGTCGTGATCATCCGGTCGAGCCGTGGGTGGTTAGCCTTCCCTATTTACCTTCTCCTTCGGTGAGATTACGGTCGTGCCAGCTTGCAGAGTGGCTACACGGACGACTATTGCTCGCCGTTTTGGGGGGAAAACGCCTGCCGTTTGTTTGTATGTGAGAGAAACGCGGCTTGGATATCGGGGATATCCCCTGCTCGTTTGGCTGAACAACAGAGCGAACGTCGTTTTTCCAGGCTAAGCTAGCAGCAGCAGCAGCACGGCGTAACGGGTGGGGGTGGATTCCAACATCTCGGCCCTCGGAAAGCGAATATAAATAACGTCTCAGGAGCAACGTTATGTTGTGGAACAATGACACGCGAAGGAGACAGATCTAATGAAGGAGAGCTCCTCGGAGGGGAAGAAGTGTCGGCGGACGAGTGTCGGTGGAGCGATCAATAAAGAGGTGAAAAGTAGTTCAGCTAAGCGAAGCTAGTCGGTTAGCTACATTGATCGAGGAAGTTGACTAGCCACCTTGCTAACTCGGCGACAAATGTATTACTGGACCAAGGGTCGTCTCAAACGTCTGAGTTTTTACTAGAGTTAAAGATTCACAAAAACCGACCTGTGATGCCAACTTGAGAAGGCTGAAGTTTAGAAAGTCACGTCTTGCCCTGGGCTTTTAACCTAAAACACCGCTAGCTAATTGGTTTAGCTAGAAAGTCGGAGCTGGTTGTAAACAAAGGGTCCCGAGCTCCACCTGCCCACAGCTGAACTACACCTCGACTGATCCGTTGTTTCACGGATATAGTTACGTTTTTTTTACACAGTGATACTAACTCTTAGAGATGGATTTAAAGACAGCAGTGTTCAACGCAGCCAGGGACGGTAAGCTCCGGCTGCTTCAGAAATTGTTGGAGAACAAAGATGGACACGAGGTGACCAAGTTAATGGGCGAGAAAACAAACGGAGCCACTCCGCTCCTGATGGCCTCCCGGTACGGCCACCTGGACCTGGTGGAGTACCTGCTGGAGTGCTGCAGTGCTCCGGTCGAGGTCGGTGGTTCGGTGAACTTTGACGGGGAGACCATCGAGGGAGCGCCGCCTCTCTGGGCTGCCTCTGCGGCGGGTCACCTGAAGGTGGTCCAGTCCCTCCTGGGTCACGGAGCTTCTGTCAACAGCACGACCCTCACCAACTCGACACCCCTGAGGGCAGCCTGCTTTGACGGCCACCTAGACATTGTAAAGTACCTGGTGGAGCATAAAGCTGACCTGGAAGTGGCCAACAGACACGGCCACACGTGTCTCATGATCTCCTGCTACAAGGGCCACAAGGAGATAGCGCAGTACCTGCTGGAGAAGGGAGCAGATGTCAACAGGAAAAGCGTGAAAGGTGAGTGACATGCACTGGATTGAGTGTACAATAAGGTGTCTGTGTGTGACAGATGATTGATAAATGTAACTGATCTCATAGCAAGTTGTTTCTGTGAAAAATCCTAGCATCAATCAGGATTATATTTTAACCAGGTGAAACACTTTTACGCAATTATACACATGAAGACATCTCATTGTACACTTTGCTATCACTACCTAGGAAAGACAATATGACATCAGTCAAGCATTTTTCTGTCTGAAATGACTCAACAGAGTATCATGAACTTCTGGTTTCACAGTCAAAGCTGAAAGTTGCCTACGTCACCTTGGACGTGTCAGTCTGGGTGTGTCTGAAAGATCATATTATCTGCTTTAGATGGCGGTTTACAAATGCAGGAAAACCAGTGTCCATTTGTCTTTGGGTTATTTTTAGTTTCACAGATGATTTGAAAAGGAAAGTATTCAAGTGTTGTAAGGTTATTTTGTGTACGGCTAATTTGTAAGATGGCTGGAAAATGTGCGTTCATCTCTTTGTGGACCACAGCAGCTGTTGGTTGGCTTGCATTCAAGGGTTTTTTTTTCTAGTAAATTTCAAAAGAGACCCAAAAAAAACTATCAAGATGTCCTTAGAAAACCCTCGCACACTAGAGTCTCCTCTAAACATGTGTATGCTCAGTGTCTTCCAGCTGATCATACATTCCCAATGTGACTCTATTGTGTGGTATCTGTGTAAAACCTTCTACACGACGCAGTCAAATACGCACATGCATTCGATTGGCATATCTGAGTCCCCACCTCCTACACATCATTGATCAAACTGTTGCAGCTTATCCTTAGCTTGCCTAATGAGCCCAGCTTCAGCTAATTTGTTGTCGACACCAAATGGATTCATGTCCTCGTGGCCACTTCAAGAGCAGGACGCGTGTGCTTCTTTGTGCACAAACCAGTACGTGAGTCTGCCTGAGCGATGATTAAGGTGGAAAGCACTCTTTAAAGCCTATCCTTCAGACTGTTGCCTTCCACATAACAGCTGAATCAACACGAGGGAGTGAGTGTGTAATATTAGATGTGAAGCGGGACATTTTTCAAAAACAATGGACTTTGTGTTGATGGAGGAAGGCAAGCAAGTTGGTTGAAAAATAGTCATGACGGAAGAATCCGCTGACTGAACTGCTTGAAGAAGTTTGGCAACTCTCGTCAGTACCTGATAGCTCGACGCCCGCCTTGTGTGTGCTTTAGGTAGCCTAAATTCTGTTAAGAGGCCTATGAAGAGTATTCAGACTAATCCCCGCATTTGGAAGGGATTCCTGAGTTTCAGGTTAACTTGTTTTGTTTGGGGAAACGAGTTTATCATCCAGACAATCAAAAGCTCAACACATTTCCATTTTCCCCCCAAGAAACTGTGTCACTTTCGGTGTCAGCAGGTTTTTAGGTTAACTCATGGCAGCACGTGATGATTGTGTTTCTGATACCTGAAACACGTTAAAGCATTGATTGTAAAAATGCATTTAATCATGCGACACCATAACATCAGCGCCAAACCATTTTTCTGCATCGGTAACCCTGCTTTGCCTTGTCCTTCTTTAATTAAGTGAGGAAAAGCTGCAGTGTTGCCGAAGTTTTCTTTGTCAAGAGTTGGCACGGATCAAAACCGAATCTGATTAGTGTAGTTTTTGGCAGAAAGCGAAGAGTGTATATATAATGGGTAATCCCTAACTAACCCTGTTTGGTCTTGTCTGCTCGGATATGGATTAGCCTCAGTCTGTAGAGATCGGAGGGAAGCAAACGCAGCATGACACTGAGGTGTTATTCTGAAAAGAGGAGGAAAGTAAGAATGAACATAAGGTGTTGTGACTGCCAGATATGGCAAGTGTGAATTTATTTACTTGAAAGCCTTTACTTTTATCCGTGCTTTTTCAATGGAACTTTATTTATGTAGAGGAAGCAGCTGGCTGTTTTTTTTTCCCCCTTTATCCAGGTTTTTGTTGAAATTTAAACCATATTTGCTGAATGACCTACTTTTAAAGTTGGAGGACTTGACATCGTAATATTCTACTTCCAAACCGTGCAGCACATTTTTACCAACATGTAAGTCATTCTCATAGCCTTGACATCTCTAAACACAGTAATAGTGAAAATAGTCATGTTGGGGTCTCTGGAAAACACAAAAATATCCGGGGCATTACAATTTTCTTGTTGTGCATTCTTGATGAGGAATTATCATGACGTGAATACACATGCTCACACATAGTTCGAAACGTGATCCATTCTGTTTGGATGGTTATTTGTGCTGCCACACTGTAAATCACAGCCTCGCAAGGTTTCACCTACATCGTGACACACCCACCAAGTGAAAGCAAACAAGTCAAAGGTTGTTTCAAAACACTTGCACAGCGTGGGGAGGAATTTTATGAATCATTGTAAACTTTGTCAGACTATATCGGCCCAGGTTGGCCGCACGCCTCCCACTTTGAATTTTCTAATCAGCTCATTTCCCCATAAAGTTGTCCCGGACGTCGCGTGATATTAAATCTGAGTGGGTGTGATTGTGAGATTATTACTGGCACACACTGTGAGCAAGACGCATGTCACCTGAGTCGATAAGCACTGGGTGGATAAATGGTGCTATCCACTACAACAACAACTCTAATATCAGGTCATCTCCTCACTGAATATGTTTTAAACTCAGCAGAAAGGTTACCAAAAAATATCAAAAACGAACTTTCAAGAAGATAAAACACAGCACTGTACAAATTCCTGCCTCTGAGGTAACACTGTCTTTGTGTCTGATTGGATATAAATGACACAATCCGTGCCCTTATTGTAAGACGTGTGTCGTCTCTGTTCACAGGCAACACGGCCCTTCACGACTGTGCGGAGTCGGGCAGCCTAGAGATCATGCGGATGTTGCTGCAGTACGGAGCTTCCATGGAGCAGGACGGCTACGGCATGACACCACTACTTTCTGCCAGCGTTACAGGCCACACTAACATTGTAGACTACCTGACAACGCACCAGCAGGTAAGGCTGTCACAATGAAGAGTCGCTCAGCATGGATAAGTGTGAGGCTGTGATGTTTTGAATCTATTAAATATTTGCCTTGGAGAATTGTGAAAAATTAATGTTCTTTTCTCCACAGACGAGCCACACGGAGCGCATTGATGCCTTGGAGCTCTTGGGGGCTACATTTGTAGACAAAAAAAGAGATCTGCTTGGAGCTTTAAAATACTGGAAAAGAGCTATGGATCTCAGGTACACGGACAGCAACAACATTGTCCATAAACCGGAACCCAAGCAGCTGATCATGGCGTACGACTATGCCAGGGAGGTGAGTCCGTCTTGTGTTTAATGGCCTTGAAATAGGTTTTACTATCTGCTGATGCTGTCACACTTTGGTGAAAGACGTTCAGACTCTAGCAAGGTGACTGCTTTTGAATTTATGGTGAAGAATACAACCACAAAAGTCTAATCTTTAGAACTGGAGATACTGTCTGCAAGTTTGTGTATTTGCTGTCAAGAAATAGCTTTTTAAGTCCTGAGGAAAACAACCTTTTCGATCTTCTTTGTAGGTAACAAACGGAGAAGAGCTGGATGGACTGATATCTGACCCAGATGAGATGCGCATGCAAGCCTTGCTCATCCGTGAGAGAATACTCGGCCCACAACATCCAGATACATCCTACTACATCCGTTACCGAGGTGCTGTCTATGCTGACTCTGGAAACTTTGAGCGCTGCATCAATCTGTGGAAGTACGCGCTGGACATGCAGCAGAGCAACCTGGACCCCCTCAGCCCCATGACGGCCTCCAGTCTGCTGTCGTTTGCGGAGCTGTTCTCCTTCATGCTGCAGGACAGGGCCAAGGGGCTCTTGGGGACATCAGTGTCATTTGAGGACTTGATGGGGATTCTGTCCAAGAGCGTGCTGGAGATTGAGCGGGCAGTTAAGCAAAGTGGACCAATGCCTCCTGACCCTGCTCAGCTCAGCAAGGCCCTCTCAATTATCCTGCACCTAATTTGTCTTTTGGAGAAGGTGCCATGTACTGCAGAGCAGGACCACTTCAAGAAGGAAACCATCTATAGGTGTGTTTGTGTGTCAGTTCTTTGGCAACAGTTTGCTTTCAGTGAGAAAACTCTATACAGCATGTACCTCAGTAATTTTTGATGTTGAGGGAGGCTGTGTTTGTGTACAAAATATGGCAGTTGGGAGGGTACGAAGAATTTTCTGTGACAGTGATTTCCTTTGACCTAATTTCTGGAAATGGCTCTGTCATCCTCTGCCTGCTATCTGCTTTGGTACTATGAAGTTCTAGCAGTTGGGATCCCAGAGCACATTTACAGCCTTTTTTCAAAAAAAGAAGAGGGGATCGTTTGAACTAAATAATGCATTCCACCTCTGCCACAGGCCTTCTGTGAAATTGTGTCAATGAGTCATTAACACAACGGTGATAAGAGTTCAGTCAAATCTGACGCCCTCACTCTCAGTTGGAACTTGTGCTCATACTGATGATGATGTTTGCGGTTCATTGTCACCTCGTTGCTATTCTTCGACTGACAAGTTGACATCTTTCCACATCTTTAGATTCCTGAAGCTCCAGCCATGTGGTAAGAACGGCTACAGTCCGCTACATTTGGCAGTCGACCGCAACACCACCTGTGTGGGCCGCTACCCTGTCTGCAAGTTCCCCTCCCTCACAGTCGCTTCGATCCTTCTTGAGTGTGGCGCAGACGTCAACAGTCGAGATGAAGATGACAACAGGTCAGTTTTTTTCTCCTACTTGCTATTTGCCTACTCTGCTTCTTTTACTCGTCAGGGTTTAGTTTTGTCCATATTTGATATAAATAATAGAAAAACAACATGGTTTATGTATACCAAGAAGGCAAATGAAAGCAAAGGAGCGCACTAAAATGATATACGTTGTGCACAATATTCATCTTATGGATTTATCATCTGTGTCCCCACCAGCCCCCTTCACATAGCGGCGTCTAACGGTCACCCTGACATCATGAACCTGCTGATTTCCTGCGGGACTCACTTCGACAGCACCAACGCCTTCCAACAAACGGCCTGCGACCTCCTGGACGAGAAGGAGCTGGCCAGGAATGTCATCCAACCCATTAACCACACCACGCTGCAGTGCCTAGCCGCCAGGGCTATCATCAAGCACAGCCTCGACTACCGGGGAAACATTCCCGAGAAACTAGAGGCCTTCGTCTTGCTCCACAGATAATGATTGTGAAGGAGTAGAGGGGAATGGATGGATGAACAGAGGAGGGAAGCGTGATTACATCGGGCGGACTGAACAGATTAGGGAGCATTATAGTTCAACACCTGATCTATGAGGTGTTGGAGAAGCAGAAAGACGATTATGGGGGTTAGGTTTGCAAATTCAAACTATTGGGAGAGTATGAACTTGAAGATTGATGTGCACAAAAATGTCCTCATTTAACCAGAACGGACTGAAAAATGATTGGATTAAATGGAGGAATGAGTGACCACGATCTTCTCTTTCAGAGAGCCACTGCTCTGAGCGGTCACAGCCCCGATCTGGGCAGATGTGTTAGGAGTGGATTGCAACATGGACAAACACAGTTGTATCTCTGGATGAACCGAGCAAAAGGGTTTACGTATTTTTGCTTCAGAAAATAAATGTGTTTTTTTTTTTTTTTTTTTTTTTTTTGCATATTCCACAACGCTATTTATTGAATGAAACTTGAGAGATTTTTCTCCATGCTGGCTCCGATCCAGTCTCAACATTGCCTGCTTCTCTCTTCTCAAAGCAAGGGTTGAGGCATTTCTACACATGCTGGGACTTCAGGTTATATTATTTTTTTTGTTTGTCCCATCACTGTTGCCAACAGTCATGGACCCTTCCTCAGTTTGTACTTTTACAATACATGTAGTTTTTTTTTGTTTTTTTTTTTTGTCATGCAAATCTGGATATCTGCCAAGTGGTGTGGATTCTAGACTCATTTGTCGTTCCCACTTTAGTGTATAACAAAGCTTTACAAGAAGGGTTTAATGTGTGCGAACACCATAAGTGCTTTATTCTTCCTATGCACAGGCTAGGCTGTTGGAAAGAGAGACTGTTGTATTCTGTACCGGCACTTGTCTGTGCAATATCTCTCATGAGTTTTTGTGTTTACCTCATTGCTGCCGTTTTCTTCAGCATCCACCTACTTCACTCATAGAGGAGGGGATGCAAAACCATTGTACTGATTGATGTTAGGAGAGCGAATGAATGAATGCGAGCGATTGTGTGTGTGAAAGTGTGCGTGCCACGCGAGTGTGTTTCTGGTATGCAGAGTGATTTTTTTTTTTTTTTTTTGAGCTTACACAAATTGAGGACAGGAAGTTTGGTGAAGTGGCATTCATGGAGATTCCATAATGCACATGACTGCCACTGGAAACCACAGCGGCCAAACTAACTGTTGAAAACCGCTCCAGAGTGCAGGCTCTGTACACAGAAGTGACCTCTTAACGTTCATACAAGGCCGACCTTTAAATGCCATCGTTCTTTAATAATCTCGATCATAAAGAAAAGCCTGGGTAGGTTCCCAACATTGGCCCACTGTGCATGTGCAGCAGCCGCATATCAACCAACCAACCAACCAACCAATCACTGCTGAACACCTTTCATGACAAGTCCAGGCTACAACTAGCATAGTTCTGTTCATTTTGTACAACCGTCGTCCAATTGTATGAGAGTTTGAAACACACGAGTGGGAGGACGCCTTGACGTACAGAATAGTAAAGCTTTGTGAATTATCTTGTTTGCACATTAGCTTTAGATGTGTGGGTTGAAAAAAAAAAGGGCTTTTCATAATTTGTAGGATTTCATATTGCAGTCTATTTAACCTGACAGCTCAAAACCAGACATAGAAAATGTATGAGGACTCCCAGGGCAACTTGATTTGAATCTGCACTTTACTACAGCGGAGTTTAAGATTTGATATGGCATTAATCAAGTTCATGTCTTAATAACCAGTTTGACAATAAACCCATGTTGCACTTGTCTCCTCGTCCTAATGTCTTTATTTCCTGGTGCTGCCGTTATCGAGGTCGCTGAACTGTTGGTATGATGTCTTTTAGCATGTGTGTGGGCGTCTACATTTACATTTTAATTGGTGCTGCTTTCACATGGCCTAATTAGGATGAAAGGCAAAGTATATTTATCTTTTCCGCCGTTTTACTGGGGAAAAAGGGCTGCTTTTAGTCATGACTGAAAGTAACATGCAGGCACACAGTAGGGTTTATTTGATACGATGCAGATGTACTGCTACGAAAGCAGTCGTGCATTACTAAAATAGGTGTATACCTGCCCTGTTTACTTCTTGATTTTTCCTATGGATTCCATTGAACTTCCAGACAGACTTGAGTCCACGTTCCTGCTGCTCTTACTGCACAGTCACTGAGCAGTGGACTCTTTCCAGATATCTGAGCTGACAGAAGATGCACAGAGGACCCCTCTGGATTGGAATGTGTCCAGAAAATCGTTTAACATGGCAGGAGGGGTTGCTCGTGCTGTGCATCCAGTTGCTTCCAAGAAGTGTCCCAAATAAAAACACGCTGATTGATGCCTTGTTTGTTCAGTTTATTCGCTGCTTGAAGCAATAAGGCACAGCAGCAGCTGACCATTTACTCTGCAGAGATTTGAGTGTTTGCTGCCTTGTTAGGATAACAATTCCCATGAAAAGACCAAAACCAACACCCACAAACAAGTAGTCTGTGTATTTAAAGCTTGATATATATGTAGTACATTACTCCTCTGTGCCATATAGCTCCATTTTTGTCCAAAAACATTTAAAACACATCAGAATCCTACATGCATCACTCTGTTGTAATAGTCTGCAGCTGAGCATAGTCCCCAAGAAATATCATTGCTAAAATTAAAGTGTCTTAACTATTTTAGGAAATTAATGAGGATTTTAAAAAAACAAGAAAAGAGCCAAACACGTACACCCTGTTTTTAAATATTTAATTTTTCAGTAGGAACTAATAATCTTCAGGCTGGGAGCCACAGATAGTTGGTAAACGCAGTATGTCGAGTTGGCACGGTGGCGGTGTTTAGCAAAACTTATCTTTTGACAGTCGCTGGAAGGATTGCCATGAAATTCAGTACAAATGTCCATTGTGCAGAGTCAGATGATGAACCCTGGTGACTTTGGAAATCCTCTGAATTTTCCCGCCGTGGGGTTTACATTTGTGGGTTTTTAGAGAGACGTCTCAATAACAACGGGAGGGACTGTGTGAAATCTGTGCCACTAGATAGTGAATTTGGATCACATAATTTGAAATGTGATAGAAAATGAATCTAATAATAATAATAATTGATCAGATTTATTTTTCTAGACACTCAAAGACGATGTACACTATCAATTATTCATTCACACACATTCATTCTGGTGGTGGTAGCTACGATTGTAGCCACAGCTGCCCTGGGGCAGACTGACAGAGGCCATAAAGTGTAACAATTAGATCTAACAATTAGAAATAGATTGTTTTTTACATTAAAATTGAATTTAATTCCGTATACAGTCATCAAAATTCAAACACAGATCTTGTAATTTAGATTCAATTCAGTGAGAAACACATCTGTGTCACTGAGGAAGG
>NW_007578179.1:211770-232703 GCF_000690725.1 Stegastes partitus
AATTCAGTTTCTAGCGGCACATATTTCTGTCTATAAAATGTGGTACGCATAATCCCAACCATAATTGGTGAAACTGTAATAACTTTGATGTTCCCATAACTTTTTGAAAAGGTGGTAAATGGCCACAGTAATTGCAATGATGTCTTAGCATTTCGCTGAAAGCACTGCTGTGTTTAATTACAGCCCCACTCAGTCAAAAGCATGGCTGTAGATTTCTTTATGATAAAAAAAATAGAGCCTAGAAAATCTATGCTGTGAGAAATAACTGTTCTCAAGGTTTTAAAGTGATCCTAGCTGGTATTTCGGTGCAACTGAACTGAAAATGAAAAGATGATGACTAAAGAATAACCAGATGATGGAACTTCCTCATGTGCAAAGAGTCGAGCAGCGTCTTAATATAAAAACTGTCTTCATTGTTAACAAATTCAAATGCAGAGATGAATAAGGTCTTTTCCTCCCCCTTCTTCCCTCGCAGCGAGGATCTCACCACCTGTTTCAGCAGCAGTCAGTCCCAGAATGTCACACCTATCCTGAATGTTCTGTGATGAGTCACTGCCAGAATCTCCAGCAAAGGAGAGAGTGGGAATTTCTTAATGAGTCATGATCGCTGTAGGTATGATGTGTGTGTGTGTTGTGTGTGGTGTGCTGGGCCGCTGAGGCAGGACAGAGCAGGTTTGAGTAGGTATATTTTTTCATAACCTGAATTCATTTTGTAGTTTATAAAAAGTAGGATTTTGTAACTTTTGGGGACTTTTTTTCAGGCAGCCTTCTCCAACAAGTGACTATAATAAAGGCCTTTATTATACATATCTATGACTACAACATGCACCCATTATTCTGACATAAGAGAGAGTCCATCCCATTTCAGACCAAGACATCAGCTGACCTGAAAACCAGTTGGAGAGAGAAGAAGAAAGAAACCAAAGTGCAAATGAATAGTTCTGTTTTGAACTTATTTACTTGCAGAGCCTCTCTGTTGAGTGTCATTGAACTGTGTTGTTTCGCTTTATCATAACCCCGCCCAGCATTAACCTGCTAAAAATAGCACAGATGTGAGGTGAAAGAGGACACATGTTTGTTTTTTTCTATCTAGGGAGGGCAGTGACGTGTCCCGGGAAACAGTATCAGCTGGAAAATCAATCAGACTTCACTTCCTCTCCTTCCAGTCCGTTCTATCAGTTGTGTAAAGCGCAGTTAACCTAGATTGCCTCCGGCAGGAATGTTGACATGCCTCATTGATGGTAATTGTGAAGTATATGGTGTAGGTGTTTCTGGGACTAAGTGGCTGGAACAAGTCGAGGCTTGTCACAGCAGCATGTGAGTGTTCGTGTGGCGCAGGCCCACTTATACACCGACACTGGAGGTTAACAGTGCCGGCAGCTCTGTGTAGGACAAGATGTTGACATAATGAGGGAGAGATTAAAAGGGCCGCAGAGAGAGAGAGAGAGAGAGAGGGAGAGACGAAAGGAGCACAGCTGAAGTGAGGGAGCTGTGGTTTGGACTGTGTGTATAAAAGCCAAATCCTCTAGAAAATCGCTTGTCAGCTCAGCAGGGAGGGGGTGTAGTGAGTCAGAGGGTTGCCCATGAAGTCCCTGGAATCAGGTCTACAACGCTGAGCTGTCCTGAGGAAGACACCGACTTCCTAGCAGCTCCAAAGATGGGAAGATAGGATTTTCAAAGTCCGTCTGCCCATATGTACATCAAAAAAGTACTTATTCTTTATCTATTTGTGCATAAAATAGGCACAAATGAATTAAAACGGTCTTAAGATGGAGTTTGACTGTTTCTGAGATACATGTTTGGCAAGCAAATGTTGTTTTGGGGTAGAGTTATAGCCCTGAAACAACCCTATCAATGATCATATGGTAAATACAAAGGATTCTGATCTGCTCTGTGTCTGTGATTATCAATAGATATGTTTAATGTTGCACTATCACTCCTGAGTAAGTGTATTCAGAAGATTATTTGACTTCAAATATACGTACAGTAACTGTGTAGCATGTCTCTACATAGACAGCTGTGTCTGTAAATGCCATTTTGACAAACTGAATCTGTTTCACATATAAAGCATGGGGCTGCAAGGTTTCTCGGTGGTTAGCACCGTTGCCTCACAGCTACAACATCCCCTGTTCACGTCCCGGTGAGGACACCCGGGACCTTTCTGTGTGGAGTTTGCATGTTCTCCCCGTGCAGCGTGGGTTCTCTCTGCGTTCTCCGGCTTCCTCCCACCGTCCAAAAACATGTTGAGGTTAACTGGTGATTGCTGTCCTCTCTGTCAGACATCTATAACACCAGATGTCTGCACAGGGCCAGAAGCATCACCTTCGATGGTTCACACCCCGGGCACAGCCTGTTCGTACTGTTGCCCTCAAGAAAGAGGTACCGATCCATCCAGACTCACCAACAAGTTCTAACCAAGTGCAATATGGGTACTGAACGCACACTGGTCTCCATAGTCTGAACTAAATATCATATATATTTCTTATTTATATTACACTATGTTGAGTGTGCTTGGTTGTCTGTCTCTAAGTGTAGCCCTGTGATGGACTGGTGACCTGTCCAGGGTGTCTCCTGCCTTCACCCTGAGTCAGCTGGGATAGACTCCAGCCCCCCATGACCCTAGTGAGGATTAAGCGGTGTATAGATAATGGATGGATGGATGGATGGATGGATGGATATAAAGCATGACATATTTTTTTATTTTGTGGAATAAGAATGCTTTGTGAACATATATCATCATGTGCAGGCTCAGTTTGTAACAAAAAAAACAGATTTCCCGTCAGTATATTTTACCCAATTGGCTTTGTTATGAAAGAATTAGATATTTAAAGGAACCTAAACAGTAAATACGAGGCGAATTCGTGCACATGTCGAACCTAAATCCTCATTCACTGTACACAAGGCTTCACATTTTGGCTTATTTTTATGGCCTTTTGGCAGTGCTGTTAGCTCAGCCTACTTCTGTCCTGTCTATATTTAGGGCTGAATAATGCCCTGTTGGAAAGCTGTCCTACATTAAGCGTGCTCCTCCGTCTCTGAATACCTGCAGGTGAACTCGCCTCAGTCACCAGACACCTTTTCCTTCCCCGTGCCTCAGCCTGTCTCCATGTGCCACCCAATCTATTTCAGCCGAGTTCACTCAAGTTTTACCGACACAACGGATTAATAGAATAAAGCTGCAGCACAAGAGCAGGGACTGAGTAGAAATGAATAATGAAAAATGCTGCCTCTTTTAATGTTTTATCTATTTATTGTGTGCAGATGTTGGTCTCCAGCCTCCCTGCAACCTTCCACATGATAATGCGGTTTATAGAAAATAGAAAGATGTTGGTCTCCTAAATCTCTGTCTTCTCTGCTTTACTCTTTCTTCCCCTCTCTGTCCTTGGTCACCACGGCAGCAGCAGCAGCAGCAGCAGCTGCCTCTAAAAGTCTACCGTTTTAGCTTCTCTTCATAGATGAGTTAACGGATCACGACTCAAAAAACATTCAACTGGGAGCAAAAGCATCCAACGCAGCACAAATTTAAGGGCTAAATGCGTCAGACCGTTTGTCGGGGCAACAGATGAACTTCCTTTTGACTTTGTATGGGCTTACACAATGACTCAGAAGTGTAATGACCTGTTTCATTCATCATTTTGGCAGATTAATCAGACAAAAATGTACTTGACAAAAACTATTCTCTGCTTCTAGTTTGTCCAATGAGTGGATTTGATGGCTTTGCTCAGTTTTCTGTCACCGTACACTGAAAATCTTTGGACAGCAGGTTGGACAAAACACATCACTTCTCCTTCATCATGATGAACTTTCCATGATTGCCAGCTGTCAGATGTCAACAATTGGCTCCTTCAAATCTGATCTTTCTGTACTATTTACTGTATTTTTGGCTCTTCCTAACAGACCACATTGCCACTTTGCTTGGACTTCAAAGAGCACCCAGATCTGCATGAGTCTTTTTAGTGCCAAAGTGCCGCTGTGTACGCCCACATGAACCGATCAGTTCAACTTCTAGCCTGTGCTTCTGTGACTTCCTCTCAGGCCACCGGCCCTTGAACAATAAATCCATCGTCGCTGTCCCTTTGAAACAGTGTTTAGATGGACATGGGTTTATGCTCTGCACTGATTCACTTTTGTGTTCTTGTTTACTTTGATGCTCTGACATCGCATCGCTTTGGCTGAGAGGAGCACCTGCTGACTGTAAAATAAGAAGGTGGTGACTGAGAGAGTGGTGTTGGGAAAACGTGGCCGATTACATAAGAGCCCCTGCAGCTAAAATAGATAGGCAGGGTATTAGCATGGGGATCACTGTGGTCTGAATCTGATACTGGTCTGGACTGGACGCCGTGGTCTCTGCCTCGCTCTTTCACTTTGGCACTCACATGCTGGCTGATTACACTCGGGGGGACTGCTAATTGCGTGTGTGTGTGTGTGTGTGTGTGTGTGAGACTGTAAAGGGATGAGTTATCTATTGTGCGAGTGCATGTGCGTGGATGTGTGAGTGCGATTGTCGCTATCCATGCACACTGGCACCAACACTTTCCACTTTGAGTCAGCTGTCAAAACAACACATATAAATAGAGGGAGAATTAGCTGGCATGGCAGTGATTATGACAACAAATACACAAATTCAACACGTGTAAACTACACACACACACACACACACACACAGAGGCCGGTCCTCTTTTGACTGAAGATGTGACAGTCACTCGGGCTAATTAATGTGCAGTGTTCAGGGTATTATTAAGACACTTGAGGAGTAATTTGAGGACATGCAGAGAAGAACACGCACCTGCACATCCTTATCAAAAATTGTTTTCATTTATTAACATGTTGTTGTGAACTTCTGTCTGGAATTAAATTTTGGTATGTTGTGCCTCAGCCATCAGGGCACCTCCTTTAGGGTTTATTCTAAACTACTCTTCCTGCAAGAGTAACACATGACACCTGAGTTTGCTCACTTGCCTTATTGTTAGCAGCAGCAACGTGACTACTGTTGTTTTTACTTTGTGAGTCTGCCTGTGTGTGTGTGTCATCCTGACAAAACAGGGTCCTGCAGAATCCTCCTGTGGCGGGAGGGTGTGGCAGGTTTTTATGTCTATCTATGGACAGATTTTTGTCAACGCAACGGGCGGCGGCGCAACTCTGCAAGATACAACCACCAAACTTCCATCCATCCATTATCTATACACCACTTAATCCTCACTGGGGTCGTGGGGGGGCTGGAGTCTATCCCAGCTGACTCAGGATGAAGGCAGGGGACACCCTGGATAAGTCAGCCAGTCTGTCACAAGGCTACATATAGAGACAACCAAGCACACTCACATTCACACCTACCAACAATTTAGAATCACCAATCAACCTCAACATGTTTTTGGACTGTGTGGGAGGAAGCCGGAGAACCCGGAGAGAACCCACGCTGCACAGGGAGAACTTGCAAACTCCACGCAGAAAGATCCCGGGTGTCCTCACCGGGGAATCTTCTAGTTGCGAGGCAACAGTGCTAACCACCGAGCCACCTTGCAGCCCAGTACTTGAACAACAAAGAAGTAAATTTAAATATCAACTCAAAATAATGCTCCATTAAAACACTCCCACATTCTGAAACAGCTGATCCTCTTTAGGTGGGGCCTCTTCGAGCAACCATACGATATGTAGCTATAAGGTGCCTTAATTAGGGTGTTTGTTTGTGCAGCAGCAGCGCTGCCCTCTGCAAAATGTGCCAGTATGAGTGGCCATAAGGGATCCCTTTTGCTGGGGAAGGCCAAGCATTTGCCTGGATGTGTCTGCAGCTACTGACCCGAGTGCTCACCTGTGTAGAAAATAAACTAAAACAGGTACAAGTAGTGTACGAGTAGGTAGAGGACATACAACATCTGTTTAATTCATGTCCTGTCTCCTCCCTGTTCACCAAACAAGTGAGGGATTTGTTCAAGAACTTTTTAAACAGAAATATATCTTCAAATAGTCAGTGGAAAAGGAATTGTTTCTTGGAATTGTCAGAAAAGAAGCTCTGTCAATTACAATTTAATCGATATTGTTCCTGCTATGGCACACAATGTTCAGAGCAAGGAACTCTGCTTACTATGAGAATAAGACTGTTAAGAGATGGAAACCTTTAGTGAACACTCTCTTCTGCTAATGTGAAAGATTTTAAGACAGTGTTTATGGAGAAAGCCACATTAATCAGTATTGTAGATACAAAAAGAAGTTTGTTTTGTTCTGGTGTAATTCGCTGTTGTTTTGTGTAACCTCGTAAGTTTGGGCACTTTTAGATTAATTACTGGGTTGTCAGAGTTTATTACATCTGTTATTATTTTGTGGCAAAGTTTTTCTTCAAAAAAACAGAAAATGTAAAAAGTACACGTAGATTGGTGTTAACAGCTGGTGTGATCCCAATACACAAATACATTTTCTGATAAGTTGACGTGTTTTTGGTTGCAAATGCATGACAAATGTCCCTCTTTTTATATTTAAAAATAAATCTTCAAAATTAGAAAACAATACCTGTCACCTAAACCTGGGGCCTGGGGTCCAAAAGACCCCAAAAGTCCTGAATAGGGTTAAACTACAACAGCTGAGCTGGATTTGAAAAGATTTCTCTTTAATGCTGAATTTAAAAGCCTTTATCGGACCTCAATCAAAGCAAGAAAAACTTAAACTTTCTAAAAACCTGATTCATTAGTCCCGTTTCTGTGATTTAATTTAGACGTAAAAGCAGTGAATACACACAGAAAAACACAAATCCAGAAATCGTTTACGCAAAATAACCAAAACCTGCTGTAAAGTATGTGTTGATGATCTATTCCATCTCTCCTAACAAGAAGCTGTTTGTGAAAATAAGTTTTCAAGGTCTTGAAATGGTGCAACATATGTTGCGATAATTTCCTGGAAACCCAGAGACCGATAACACAAGAGTAAACACCTCAGTTACCTGGTTTGATCTCCTGTGTGCCTGAAGAGTTTTCATGCTGATGACAGCAAACTGAGAGCGTGTCTTGCTTCTCTAGTAAAGATTCTCAGGATGGATCTCTGTCGCTGTCTTGTCCTCAAGCTCTGTAGCTACATGGGGCATCTGGGGTGACCTGGGCAGCTGATACCGCTGTCTGTCAGGCACCAACATACACAGGAGCGGACATCCTGAAACTCAAGTCTTGCTTAAAGTCATTGACAGTTGGCAGCGGTGACGCTAAAATACCCAGGAGCCATTTTACACACAGATTAATGAGGAATTTGTTACTTCGGTGTCCAGAGACCACAAGCTGTTCAGTCATAGTGTGACAAGCTCAAGGCTTTTACTTTGATATTGAGAACCAAAGTTTATGGAAACCACAACCTAACTTTGTCACCCGTATCGCTGTCTCTGGCTTTACCATGTCCGCTTCACACGGAGGCGACTGTAACGGTTGAGAAAGCTGATGTTCCTGGAAGACTTGAATCTGACATTTCGCTGATCTTCAGCGACATTTAAAAGAGGAATTTGCTTTTATTTTTGTCTTAAAAATGCCTCGAGACTTTGCACGAGAACAAGGTTTTCAGGGAATAAAAGAACAAAGCTGTAAACTGTGCTCCTAATCTGTGAATGCTCCGTCAGAGATGAAGATTTTGAAGTGGGTTCGAAAATAAGCGTCAGTATGTACGAGCAGGGGCTGCAGGGTGGCGCAGTTGGTAGCACTGTTGCCTCGCAGCAAGAAGGTTGCCGGTTCGCATCCCGGTGGGGAGTGTGCGTGGAGTTTGCATCTTCTCCCCGTGCAGCGTGGGTTCTCTCCGGGTTCTCCGGCTTCCTCCCACAAGGTCCAAAAACATGTTGAGGTTAATTGGTGACTCTAAATTGTCTGTAGGTGTGAATGTGAGTGTGCTTGGTTGTCTGTCTCTAAGTGTAGCCTACCTTCGCCCTAGGTCGGCTGGGATAGACTCCAGCCCCCCATGACCCTCGTGAGGATTAAGCGGTGTATAGATAATGGATGGATGGATGTACGAGCAGAAAACGTAGTCATCACACCAACGAGCCTGTCTCATTCCTCATTTACAAAAACAAGACTTTAATTTGAGTAATGTCATCTGTTTATGGTTAAACCTTCACTGGGTTGTAAATTTATCATACATAAATTGTAAAATGAGTTTCGTTTTTATGTCACTGTATTGAAACTTTAGCTTTGCACACTTCACACGCAAGAAGCAGTTTTATTACCACTGACTGTACACAGCTGCAGCTTTCCTGGTTAGATAAGCGGAAGGTGACACAAACTGGCAAACATAAAAAAGGTAAATATCAAAGTCTACACAAGCTGCCCTGTTATGATGAGTTATCAAAAAAAAGTGCCAGTCATGTTCTGACACATATAAACCACCTGAAACCGTTCCAGTCATAGTTTGTCATAGGTTGAATAAAAAGCTTTCCTCTTCGTTCCAACTCAAACGCATTCATTACAGAAAAACACTTTACCCAAAATAAAAACGCTTCCTCTTCTTTTCTTTTTTTTTGTTGCCGTGTAAAATGCAGCCTGTACAGCAACAATTCCTCCTGATCAGTTTAAATGTTTGGCTGCGCCCACATTTGTTGCCAATGCCAAACCATCTGCCACAAAGCAACACTGACTCATCAGGCCCGCCTACGCTCTTCTGCGAATCCATAATTTCCACAAGGTACCTCCTTTTCTATCTAATCACCATGTACTGTACCTTCCTCCTGTATTTCGCTGTGGCTCTGCAGCGCTGAATCAAACGCAGACCTGAGCATGTGGGCGCAGAGTGTTGCAGATAAAAAAGAGCAGTCATGGCCAGAACCTCAGCCTTGCAACAAATATGTCAGTACATAATGCAGATTTCTGACGTAGCTCATCGGAATGACTTCATTTATAGAAAACGGTTATCTATTCTATTCTATTCTGCTTGTGTGCTTCGTCTAGTATCGTCTCGTTTGCCTGTTGGGCAGTTATGTCATGCCTCCGGTGACCAGACACATAATGACTTGTATGTGTGAAAATGCACACACACACACACACACACACATTCTGACTCTCTCTCTCTGTGTCCTGGCACCTATCAGCAGTTGATAATTTACACAAAGAGCGACGACAGTGTTTGCTCTGGTCCTGAGCTGCCAGGAACAAGCGGGGACGGATCCAGTGTCCAGAGGATAAACTAGATGCTCCGGCCGGCTGGTGTCCATTACTCATGACCACACTGATACAGCCGATACTTTAAACCTGTACATCTCCTCACTCTCTTTTTTTGGTCTCTCTGTGTTTATTTTCTGCATGCGTCTTTCTTTTTTTCTCCAATTTTTTATTTTTATTTCAGCATATGTCATATGTCTAACAATGAAGCACTTATTGCTGTGCCAGTATTTTTTTTTTTTTAATGACTCCTTTGTTGTTGCATAAGAAGAGCAGAACCAGGAAGCTGTTCAATTATCTAACGTCACTCAATAATAATAACAAAAAAAATAAAGAAAAGAAAAGCAGATAAAGAGAGCCGGTTGTACAAGTAATGCCGAGTAGGTTCACGTAAAGGCCCTGATGGGTTTTTCATATACTCAGTCTGTTTAGTCTCCATCTTTTTGCACTTGTATTGAATATTTTTCTTTTTCTACACAGTTAGACAAGGGGAACCATTGCGTTTTTGATTTCCTACACTATATGTGAAAACTGTATCTCCAAAGAGAGCCACTCAAAGTCTAATATTCAACCTCAAGTTAGGTGGCATGAGTCACCTGACTGCAGTTTTGAATATTAAAAAAATAAATCCTCTGCAGACATCTCCTCGGGATGTCTGGTGCGACCATCAGGCTTTTGTTTGACATCACATCTCGAACAGGGAGTGTCTGAGAAGTAATAGTCAAGGGTGGTGCACTAAATTACAACACCGATGGCCATTGTCTCGTATGTGCGGTGTGTTTGTTTGCCGTTGCTCTCTATGGAGAGAAAGTCCTGGGCGTGCCAAAGAGAGAGGAATAAACAAGGGCTTATGTGCCCACATGCCAGTATACAAGCAGAAGTCCCAGTGTGCCCATCAACGCTCCTATTAGTCAGATGCATTTCACAATACGTCTAAACCTTTTATGTCAGTGAATGATGTGGAAGCACCTCAGACACCCTCAAGGCACGGGCTCCTCCACAAACAACGAGGACAAACTGCTGCCAAGTAGTTCAAAGGCTCCTAGAAGTCAAAATGAAA
Source organism: Stegastes partitus (assembly GCF_000690725.1). Lineage (NCBI taxonomy): Eukaryota > Metazoa > Chordata > Actinopteri > Pomacentridae > Stegastes > Stegastes partitus. Next base: position 221,944 of record NW_007578179.1, read on the forward strand.
AGATAAGTAGTCGTCGTCTTCTTCTCGCTCACTGATCTTTAAAAAGCCAACTTTCCCTCTGTGAAAATGCCACTTGCTCTGACTGCAGCGTTATGCCTCCTAATACAACACCAGGGGTAGAGTGACACCGGCGTAGACTAAAGAGCAGCCAGACTGCTCATTAAAACACACACACACACACACACACACACACACACACACACACACTCGCACGCTTGCACGTACCCAAGTATACTGTGAACCCTGAGTGGCAAGTCTGCAATCAACTCCTCTAAGCTCCTAAGGTCAGCTCTGTAACTTTAACACTTCTCTCGCTGGTATGCTCACAGAAACACAACAAAGGGCTTATATTTAGCTGTAGTCAGGCAAGAAACTCCCTGTAAAGATTCCCAGAAGAAGAATTTGTTTCCTTTCTGTCTTTACTTCCTCAGACAAAATGAAACAGGGAGAATTTAACGTGAGAGTCTCTACAGACGGTGTACACAAGCATATTCAGAAATAAAAATATTTGACTTTTAGGTTGGATTGTTCAGCATGAACGCCCAAAAATGATGCCTTACCTAAAAGTAGATGAGCCAACAAACGGTGTTATACATGAGCTCCCTGTAAAACCACCGCTCGTGTTTTTTGCATGGAATGAACGGACAACGTATATTGTGTTAATTGTCGAGCTTTAGAGGTGTTAGTAGGCAGATTTTGTTACCTTTGGACAGAGCCAGGCTGGCTGCTCCCCCGTGTTTCCAGGCTTGGAAATGTTAGCATGAGACTCTTGGCATGAAATGAAATAAGATAAAATGACCTAAATATACAAATCTGTAAAAGGATTTTCCTTTACAGTAAGAAATGATGGATTCAGGTTGAATGTGGGCTTGACATTTGAGTTTGACAAGAGAGAAAACATTTCTCTGCTCTTCCTCTCTGTGGCACAGTTGGCAGAGAGCTGCAGCGGTGCAGATAACACGTGACCGTAAACTGCTGGCTGACATCCTTTTAGATGCTTCTTCTTCTTCTTCTTCTTCTTCTTCGTCTTCTACCTCACTGACTAATTTGCTGCTGTGTTTTTTCAACCACAGCAGGTTCTCGGTGAGCTGCATCTTGTCAGCAAATGCACTCAGAACTGAAATCACTGAATGCTTCCATCAGCAAATGAAGTATACCTGTAAGTGTACTGCACACGTGACTGCATGTAACCAGATTGTGTGTATCCCGTGACGATAGAAGGATCCCTTCAGTCGGAGCCGGAGCAGACACTCATGGCTGACAGCAGGGGTGACCCACTTGCAAAGGCTTCATTCTTGTTTAGTCTTTCTTAAATTAGATATGAAGGGTTCCGTCACATTATTATTTAAGATCAAACTCACGTGATGGGAGTTTGGATGTGATGTACAAAGTTAACATAGATTTTAGAGATGAGATATTTTTGAAAACAGGACTGACAACCCACACATGCGCTTTTCATGCATGTGTATTTGTGTAATCGAACAGCTCAGTGAGAGTTGTGATATACAATAGACACTAAATTTAGAATCGTGAACATTTTTGTCTAAATTTTGTCTGAATTTTAATGTGTTTATCTAAAATATAGACAAAAGATTAACTTCCATTTTAAAAGTGCTTGTTAGGAGTACTTGTTTATGTTGGCTTGATTGAATTCTCAAAAGCAGAGGTCTCAAACTTGTGGCCCGTGGGCCAATTGAGGCCCGTGGGACGATATTTTGTGGTCCCCTACTTGACATCAAAGTTTAGTGTTAGTACAGCATCTTTCCTATGCACGTTGTTGCCCTGGGCATTTTATATTTTTTATCATCTGTGGGCTACCATAGCTCAGCCTCATGACAACAACGCAAATTAGCAACGTCAGTCATTTGAAACGTGATGTGGGAGTGTCACTGAGTGGAGGGAAAATATATCCTGTCACCCAGTGCAAATGCTTTTTTGTTTTTTTGCGTTTTTCTATCTGTGTGAGAAGCTCTTCTCTACCATGAACTTTAATAAGTCAAAGTACAGGTCCAAACTTACTGATGAGCATCTTCAAGTCATACTGAGGGTCTCAACTGCCTCCTCCCTCAAGCCAAATGTGGCTCAGCTGTGTAAGAGGAAGCGCTGCCAGATCTCTGGCAGCAAGGAGTGGGTAAAAGAAGCCTATGTTCTGAAGAACCATTCATGTTCAAAATCATTATTAATAAAGTTTGAGAGGACTGGATCAGTCGTACTTTTTTTGGAATACTTGATGCCTCACCCAGGCTCTATCTCCAGCGGCCCCCAGGTAAGTTGAACATTAAAGTCAAAATTTTATTTAATGGCAACACATTGTATATATATGTACAGTATGTAGTATAGACTTAGGCCCAAACTTATTTATGCCAATGACAAAAATGTATTTATAGGCAATTTGTGTTTGGCCAATAGGTTTCCTCTGGCTGCAGATGACATAAACAAGTCACAAAAGCTTTTTTTTGTTTGTTTTACCATTTCTGTTTCACTCTACACTAACAAGCTCATGTCTCAACTGGGAATTCAAAACCCTTCTATTTTATAACCATCTCCAGGCCTTTGAGGTTGAAGTCTTCCTGGCCATCACTCGGATCTTCAGGTCTCTCCACAGATTATTGATGGAATTCAGGACTGGATTCTGGCTGAGCTGCTCCAAAATGCTGACACATTTTCTTTCAATCATTTATTAACTCCTTTTCTTGTATGTTTTATATCATTGTCTTGTTGGAAGGTCGAGTTTTTCCCTCAGTATCTTAATGTTGTCCTCTTTTCTCCTGATGGTGTTTGCCTCATTCGTTGGCTGAAAAACATCCCCTAAGCACTACATCTCCATCACCATTCTTGACCATTGGGATGGTGTTCTTGGGGTTGAATGCGTCACCTTTCTATCACCAAACTAAAGACACATCTCTGTTTCCAGTTCTCTTCTCCGCTGACATTAGAACTGATGAGCAGAAGTTTTCTTCTTTGTTCGGGTGAGCTTTTACAAAGGCAAGCTTTTGTGTGCTTGTTTTGAAGAAGTGGAGTCCTTTTAGTTGTCATTCATGGAGGCCAGCCTTTCACAGTGAGCACTCGAGTGCCTGACTGAGATGCTGGTAACAGAAGGATGTCCTCGTGATGGTCCTTGGATTCATTTAGGCTTCTGCCATTCTCTCCAGTGCAGGGGTCACTTATGGATTTCCATCCTGGCATTTGAGACTTTTCGATGTGGAACTCCTTGTGCTTTCTGATTCTGCTCTGCACTGTGGCCACCGGTAATTGAAAGCGTTTAGATATGACTTTATAACCTTTCCCACAATCCTTTGCCACAATACTCAGCTCAGTTTCAGTGATGGGCCCTAATAGCAAGCTCACGAAGCTCTTTGGTTTTAGCCATGCCTTGTAATTGACTAACTGACTAGAGAGCTGCTGCATCAGCTGCTCTCAGTTTATAGTGTATAAGAATGCTCTAGAATATGATAGACATTACTGGCACCATTTGAAATTATATAGAATCTGCAAGTTTTTTCTCAAAAACTGTGGCAATTGAAAGGGTTATAAATATATGTGGACGTGACAGTGTTAGCAAACAAACATAGAAATAGTTCAGCTTCACTTTATCTTCTTTTGTCACTTGTTTATGTCATTTCCAACCAGATGAAGCCTATTAGGGAAATAAAAATGCACTAAAAATCCAAAAATTGGCTTGAATATGAATAATTCTAGCTGCAAGATGGAGCGGTGGTTAGCACTGTTGCCTCGCAGCAAGAAGGTTGCCGGTTCGCGTCCCGGTAAGGACACCCGGGATCTTTCTGCGTGGAGTCTCCATGTTCTCCCCGTGCAACGTGGGTTCTCTCCAGCTTCCTCCCACAAGGTCCATAAACATCCATCCATGATCTATACACCGCTTAATCCTCACTAGGGTCGCGGGGGAGTCTATCCCAGCCGACTTAGGGTGAAGGCAGGGGACATCCTGGACAGGTCACCAGTCTATCACAGGGCTACACTTAGAGACAGACAACCAAGCACACTCACATTCACACCTACTGACAATTTAGAATCACTAATTAACCTCAACATGTTTTTGGACTGTGTGGGAGGAAGCCGGAGAACCCGGAGAGAACCCACGCTGCACGGGGAGAACATGCAAACTCCACACAGAAAGATCTCGGTGCCCCCACCGGGACGCGAACCGGCAACCTTCTTGCTGCGAGGCAACGGTGCTAACCAACTGCACCACCCTGCAGCCCTGTCCATAAACATGTTGAGGTTAATTGGTGATTCTAAATTGTCTGTAGGTGTGAATGTGAGTGTGCTTGGTTGTCTGTCTCTAAGTGTAGCCCTGTGATAGACTGGTGACCTGTCCAGGGTGTCTCCTGCCTTCACCCAAAGTCAGCTGGGATAGACTCCAGCCCTCCCGTAACCCTAGTGAGGATTAAACGGTGTATGGATAATGGATGGATGGATGAATAATTCTAGGACTTAACTGTTTGTATAATTTAGCAGCGCACCATCCTGTACCAGGCAGGTAAAGTCAGAGCATGTAACTCTCTCAGCAGGTCACATGAGGATTGCAGAGAAATGCCTCCGCTGTACATCACCATGTGGAGTGTGTGGGTGAGTTAAGGACTCGCTGTATGTCACAGCGAGGGGCCCTCTGGAAAAGAGCATCGCTTTAATGGTGGATAATTTAAGTAACGTGACAGTCGAGACAAAACCGCTGATCCTCCAAATGTTGGCAGATTTATAGGATTTTCTAAGAGAGGTGGAACATATAGTTCCTCATCACATTAACTAAATACTCATCGTGTGACTGGCTCTCTGTTTATCTGCCTTATTAAAGTGTCACATACAGGGTGGTTACCTCTCAAGCTTCTATTAATTTCACTTTGACTTCCTGGAAACACTTACTTATCTTGCTTTAGGTGTATAATTCAATAACCTATGTTTAGCACGAAACTGATGACCAGTAAAGCAAGTTTCAGTGGTTTAAGAATAGCTGAAGGGAAACACCAGTTTAATTATACATGCACCTTTCACAGCTGCTCTTATATGACAATATTTTTAAAATGTTTCCAGCTACCCTGCTTTATCTTGAATGGTGATAAGATATATGTCACAACTTATTTAACATGCAAATGCCAAAAAAGAGCATTTTAAGATGATTACATCCATGAAACCTGCAAAGTATTTTGCAATATTTCTTAAACACTGCATCAAATAAAACCGACAAGTGCAGGTGATGATGTGATATTGCATTAGCTGTTACTTTTAACTATATTCTACAATAGTTTAGTCATTCTTTGTCAGGTTAGCATCTGGTAGATTTGTCATTCTGTTTTATCTTTAAAATGATGCTTTGTGTTTGCTAAAACTGTACATAAAGTTTGCAGATGCTCATTTTGGAATCTCTTGAGAGCACCTCACAAAGTTTATTTGTGTTTCTATTTCTGATGCTAGTCAAGCAGTAGACTGACAACCTGCCTCTCACCCAGTGTCAGCTTCTATTCAGCTTTCTGCAGTCCTCTACGTAAAGCTGTTACACTTAATGGACTGATGGATTTGAACAGTGTTTGTCGTCACAATAATTTGAAGAAAACCTTGGACCAGTTAGAGGAAGCAGTAGAGTGGTGCCATGGTCAAAAGCTAATTCTGAATTGGCCATATGTGTGAGCGTGCACAGTCATCTGTCTCTTTGTGTTCGCCTTGTGATGGACTGGTGACCTGTCATCTCTCAGCCAAAGTCAGCTGGGAAAGGCTCCAGCCCCCCCGTGTGATTCTACACAGGATAAAGCAGGTTTAGCGGATGGCTGGATATTGAAAAAAAAAGGCGAGGAATGTGAACTTCATCTTTGAACACCGCTGCACATGCATTTGATCACAATTTGATGGCTGATGACAGCCCACAACTAAACTAGCCAAGATGGCAGACAGCAGTGCAGAGGAGTCTTTTATCTCCCTCGCCTCCAACCAGTTACACTCAAATCCACTCTGTCCACCCGTAGCTTTTACCACATGTTGCCTTTGATAGTCTGTATGAGTTTTATAGGAATGGGCTTACGTTTTTTTTTAACCTTTAACCTTTTCTGTTCTTTATTTTAGAAAAGTTATTATATCTTGGTTTGTTGACTTGTGGCCTTCACATGTATTATAGTCAAGTAAAGTAGCATTTTCTTTCATTTTTGTAGAGTTTAAAGCTGATATATGTAAATACTGAGGTAAAACCACACTATAAATAATACTACAGGACCTTAACCCAAATATTTACACTTGCTAGGTTACTTTTGTAAAGCTGATTATAATCTTTTTTCCTGGAAGGTGCTTGATGCAACTGTTGCTGCCTTAAACATGCTGTATATTTGATTGTCTTACATTGCAGTTGTGGGACATTATTTATTTATTTGACATTTGTTTGATTGTAAAGCACTTTCTAACTTTGTTGCAGTGCTGTAAAGTGCTTTGCTAATGAAGCTATGGATTACAGAAACAAGAAGAAGGAGGGAAAATGAAACCTCATTGCTTCTCGGCAATCTGCTTCTTCACTTAATTTTTTTCTCAGGCTGGATTTGGCATTCACGTTCCATCCTCACGTCGTGTCTCAGCCACGTCCATAACATACATCCATAAAAACACCCAAATAGTCATCTGAACATAAATCCTACAAATCATTTCATACTGTTCTGTCTGAGCTGAAGTGCTGGACGAGTGGAAACTTGCTGCCGGTGGTGTTAAATGAAAGGTCAGAGAAGAGGATCACTGAAGTGTCAGGATTCAAACTCTGGGAACCATTAAGGTCTCTATGCCAAAAATTCCATCTGTATAAACCATATTACATTATTTCTCTGTGGACCAGGCGCTACCACCGTGTCCTGCCCTATTCAGACGGTTAAACAAAGCTCAGTCAACTTGAAACCCCCACATCTAAGAGCTGTGGAGGACTGAAAGGCTCTCAGTGTTTTGTAAGGACAACAAAGGAAAGAATAAGAGACCAGCAGAGGGAATTAAGGACCTTTTAATTCTCTCTTGTTATCTCAGATTTGTCCTCTGATCACTGAAAGTGGTGCCACCCCTCAAGTTAACAACCTGTACCTGTCTGTTGTACCACCTTGAAAAATACCACAGTGAGAGCTCATATAAAGCCTGGCTGTGCAAGTTCAACGCAGGTAGGAGGAGGACAGCAGGAAACTCATAAGTTTTGACGTTAACACGTGCACGCGCATTAAATTAGCCGAACGTGTCAGTTACAGGAGACAGGTTCAGTTAGATCCAAAGGTACATTCGCAGAAGTGTTGACGTGTTGACGTCACACGGAGAGAAGGTACGAGACTGAAGCGCAGCAGGGAAAGCGATTACGCTGATCACTTTCCCCCTGCCTTTCCTTACTGCTCACATAATTTACTGATATGTATACATACACACACACACACACAGTCACACACACTCACGAATGCATGTGCGCACACTGGCTGGAAGCCTGTCTGAGTCTAACATGCCCAACATGCGCGGGATGCAACCGGATCAAGTTGCTTACTAACACCATATACTATTACAGCAGGTGTCAGAACAAGCTCTGTGTGTGTGTGTGCGTGTGTTTATGTGCGTGTGTGCATGTGTACGTGCACGTGCTGTGTGTGTGTGTACATTAATCTGTTAAGGAGCCTCTGTGCAAAAATCTTGCTCTGGTCTCCACTGACCCTCTGAAACCTCCTGTAATGAAACCAAAATTATTATATCTAAGATTTCCTTTAATTTAACAACTTTATTTAGTAATCTGCTCCACATGGCAGCAAAACAAACTACAAAAATAAAAGTGTTCAAACTCGGCACTATGTTGTATTTAAGTGGCTCACAATAACTAATCGAATTCGCAGCCCTTAGGTATTGCATGAACTTGTGTCTGTTGGGGGGCCCCTCGTGGTCCGAGACATCTGGACACTTGCCCACTTGTGTGTGTCCATGTTATGCATTTTTGCCGGTGCACGTTGTTTATGTTATGTGTGTGTTTGTCCATGTTGTTAACCCTTATTAAAGCAGGCATGTTAACTGAGAATACCTCAGTTTGGTAACAGGCTGCAGCAGGACAGCACACGTAAACTCACTCACCTGTGGTTTAAGAGTGAAACAAAACACACACTCTCGCACTGGAAGCCCACACACACACACACACACACACACACACACACATAAACACGACGGCAGATGGCATAAATAACCATGTCTAATTCAAAGAACTGGTTGGAGTGAAGCTCATAGTTCCACCGCCCATGAATGCAAAACTGACCTCTCAGTTTACAAGGATCATGTCTCAAAACATTTCCAAACAGCTCCTAAGAAGAGGTCAAAGGTCACGTCTTCCTCTCTTTCCTTCCCCTCCTGGCTTCCTACGCTGGTCTCCTCAGGTCAAGGATAAATTGTTTCACCTGAGGTTTTAATTTGAGAGCGAAGACGTGACAAAACTAAGTTGAAAATTCACAGCCGGTCCTGAAATAGACTCCTTGTCACGCTATGAGAGAAGATGGTTATTTCAGAATCAGTTGTTATGCAAAGTAGATTCTGACATATTAGAAATGTGAGGCTGTGATTTGGTGCAAAACAGTAAACGCTGAGAAGTAGAAACTTTTTAAAGAAGGATAAAAGATTTATAAAGACAGTAGACAGTCGGGATTACAGGAAAAGTAAACAGAAAGGGCAGCAAATCCAAGGAGTTTTGAGTAATAAAAAGAAATGCTAACAGTGTCCAAGAATGTGTAAATGTACTTTTATTTAATTCACTGTCCTTTATGAGGAGATCAATTTGACTTTTATGAGAAAAAATGCTTAAAAGAACCAAGTTATTTGCTAGCTTGACAGAAAAACATTCCGTTTACTTACTGAGCCACTGGTTCAGTTATTCTTGTTGTGATCTAAACTTCAGTCATGTGCAGTAATAGAGAGCAACTACACACATTTGCGCAACACTTTACTACCGTTCACCTGCATATAAAGTAATTAAAACTGCAACTTTATGACTGCACGTTTAATGATGCATATACATCAGTGCATCAGTAATTATGATGACATAGCATAATGAGTTTCATTCTAAAAGAGTCATTCTGTTTAAAGAGTGTTTTTTGTTTGTTTGCTTGTACGTTTGGTTCTTCTATGTTGTCCTACAGTGATTTTTATTTAACACTGTAAAAGAGCTGAGTCCCTGCTCTATCATTGTGACTACAAGATGTAAGTCATTCAACCACCTGTTGATTTAAGTCACCCGATGACAACCGAGCTATCTCCATGGGTAAACTCTAGCTGGTAAAAAAAGGAAAGCGACATGCAGCTGAAACATCTGTTACCAGGTAGATTTAGAGTCAGGATTTTGTTGTTTCTTGCCAAGCTATGACAGACGTCAGCAAAAAGTTTGTTTCCTAGCACCGGCATCAGTTGTATTCCACATTAAAGCTCATGCAAACCATTATTAACTCGGGGACATTTACATTTTTGTACACAAATATACCCCGTCTGCTCTGGAAATCCCCTACTTTGTACTCGCATGTTTGCCGGATCTGTTATGCCAACCGGCTGAAGGTTCATCTGATTGTCTCTTTTATCACATTAAACGAGTCCCTCGGCAGAGGACGAAGACAGGAAATTGTAACACTCTTCATTAAGGAGAGCGGTTGCTATTTATGTTGCGATGACAACTCTGCCTCTGCACCCATGGGAGAGACCATCCCCAATATCTGCACTCAATAATGGATTCAGGTTTCTATTTATACTCCCTCCTCTCGCTCTCTCTCACTCCTCTTTTCTCTCTGACTGTCACTTAGCCAGCTCTCTTAATAATTATAGCTGTTGGCCATCATAAAAAAGCCGTTGCAGAAATAACTGTGGCCTCGGTCGACTGGATAGGCAGTTATTTGAGAGAGTGGGATGCATAGGTAACTCTAACCTGGTTGTGTTATGGTGCGCTCAGATGTTTCTCTACCTCAGGGAGCGAGTTATAAAAAATATATTTAAACGCAGTGGTGCAAAAGGTAATCCAGTCTGTTTATTAACCACAACTGAGGACACTAATGTCATGACCTAGGAGGAGTTTACGCTCAAAAATTATAAACTTGTTGGACATTTTATAGGCTGGATTTTAGACTCATCAGCTGGGTTGTCTCATTAAATAAATAAATAACAACAGATTGGGGGGAGAAAGAAAAAGAAATCATACATAAAGACAACAAAACTACATGTTTAGCAGAAGGGAAAGGATGCTTTTATGTAAAAGAAACCATAAGGTGAAGCACTTTGCAAGACTGTTGTCATAGCTACAGTCTCCTGGTTACATTAGGTTTGTCTCACATCATGTAACCTGATGGGAGCTTGTACTGTACCGATTTGTTCCAGTCTAGTCCAGTCTAACAGCTTCATGTACAAACACCACAATCCACTGATGATAAGCAGCGTCCTCTGCTGCGCTCAACTAGTAACTACACAAATACTCGGGGCTCCCTTTTTAAATAAAGTTTGCTTTGTTTACAGATTCGCTTAAACATGGCCGCCCTAGCAACCGCCGGATGCGAGGAGAAACTGTGCTCGGTAGCGTTTACAGAGCTGTTTGCTTCACTTGCTCCTAAAATTAACCTGTAATAGTCACTCGAAAGTGTTCTAGTTGTCAAAGGTTTTACGGTTTTTTCGGGAAAGCAGGAGATGTGGACGACTGACGCGCTAGCGTCTGTTAGTCGGTGCTAGCTAACCTTAGCAAAGTTAGCTGCAAGAGAGGGAAACTGTTTGCTAACTTTCTGTTTTTGTTTGTTGTT
>NW_007578179.1:233391-401157 GCF_000690725.1 Stegastes partitus
CACGCTTGTTATCTTTTCACAGGATTGAAAAGTTGGAGAAAGAGAGGACAGTGACTGTTCAGTGCAGAAAAAACGGCTGGACAGATGTGTTGGGGGAACTGGAAGAGTATGAGAAAGTGCTGGAGGAAGAAAGAAATGCTGAGAGTGGGTCTTTGTTTGCGTTCCTGTAACATAACTCCTTAAGATTTAATGGAGCAAGGCGATAGACAGACAGCACTTTACTGTGAATACTTATTGTATATCTGATCCCTTTCACATATAAGAACACTCAGTAGCCATAGCAGTAAACTAATATTAAAGGAAACATCTATTTACCACTGTGATAAAATCTGTTGTGCTTTTTTCTCTAGAGGTGAATCTTCAAAAGCAGCTAGTGAAGATCCATAATGGCGTGAGGAAATTTCAGAGGCATCTAACTGATGTGAAACCAACTCCTGAATGTAAGTTTATTGTCTAGCGGCATTTTCTCACAATATATGAGCAATGATAGCATTTTGTAATATGTTAACTGTATTTATATTAAGTATCTTGTAAGACAATCACTATTTTTTGTCATCATTAATATTAATATTAGTGCCATTCTGTCACATCAGTGTGAACGATACTATTGTAAAATTGTGCTCTGCTTAATAAAGGCTTGATGACTGTAGTGTTTTATGAGCACAATGAAAATACAATAGTTTTAAAGCAGTTTGGAAATTATGTTTCTGCATTTCTGCTTGGATTTTCAGTGATTGAAAGACTGAAGGAATTAATGTCAGAGGTGGAAATCTCAATTAACACCCTAAAGGAGGAACAGCGGTCATGGTAACAGGATACACTAAGTAGCTTTAGACAAAAAAGAATAAAAAAATAGAAAAATATAATCCCCAATAATGTGTTAAGCACATTTGAACACATTAACCCTTTAACAAATACTACTTTTAACTCATAATGTTAACTACATGTATGGAGAAAACAGTATTTAATATCATGGAATCCAATGCCCCAGCTCAGAGTGCAACTATTTAAAAAGTACAAGGTGCAGCAAAGTAGGCAGGTGGTTTATATTTAAAAGTATTTTTATATACAAAAATGTGTTTCTTTGCATCTCCAAGCTTTGAGGAATTTTTGAAGGAGGAGAGGACGTGCAGACAGGAGATCACTGCCTATGAGAAGAAGATCGAAAACTGGAGCGTTGCTGTCAAATCAAACCCCAAACTACCCACAGCTCCCACTGTTAAGGTCTGTCTCTCTCTTCAGTTCTACAATTTAATTTAGCAGACGCTTTTATCCAAAGCGACGTACATCTGAGAGCACATACAACACAAGCGAGGATCTAGTCAGGAGAGAACAATCTAGATAAGTGCCATAGAACAAATTCAAGTGTGACAGGGCGCTGATGCCAATAGCAGGCTGTGTGGGAGGTCTTCAGTCATCCTACATCTGTGTTTTCTCATTTGTTCATCAGTTAAGCAATGAAAAGAGGAAGGAAAGCCGAGTTTTTTTGTGAGTATAGATTCTTACAATTATGGCCTTGTTGTTCCTAGAACACCAAACCCCCAGACAAAGACCTCCCTGCAGAGGTCAGAGCGCTGGAGGCTTTCCTGCAGAAGACCGGAGGCCCTTACGGCGGCTGGGACCAATATGACCACCAAGCCTTCCTTAAAGTAAGTAAAACTATTTACCGCCACTAATCACTCCCTAAACTAACCGTTTCAATTTTTTTTACCAATGGCAGCTTCAGTAGATGCCAACCCTAAAGTCAGCGACCTCCAGATTGTTGTGTGACTCACTCTAATCTGTTGGATTTACAGGTCTGGACAAAGCACAGTGGGAGGCCAGCCTACAGGAAAGAGGCCAAACTGTACCTGCCTGGGAAAACAGTGGAGGAAATAGAACAACATGAGGACTGGCATCAGGAGTTGATCTACCTGCAGGACAGAAAGCGAGAGGTAGAGGACAAAACACGCATGAGCACAAGACAAAAGTGACGCTCAACACTTCTCGTCGAGCTGTGAGCACCACCAGAGCTGGCATGGGAAGATCTGTCACTGTGCTAAGGCTTCTTGGCATCGCAAGGCCACCTAGTATAAAAGTTAATTAAATCCAGATTGCGCCATTTTTGAATAATAGACCAAATTTTGTCATTTCTTTTATTTTTTTAAATGTCATTTAACATCTTCAAAATGTCATTGTCAGGAGTGTATTGTTCTAATCGAATGTGAACCTACAATTTTAGGCACAAATTGTACAAAATGTATTTGGTATGTGTTTAGATTTTATTTCTTAAAACTCAGAACCGCCTTTATTACAGATAATCGTGATATGCTCAGTGCTCAGGGGAAAAAAACTTCTCAGGAGGTGTTTTTTGGAATCCAGTTTTACTACTTGTATTGATCCCGTCTCAGGCTATTCAGCGGTGGAAAGCCGGCAAGCATCGAGAACGCCAGACCAGGATACAGATTCAGGAGGAAACAGAAGAGGCAGAAAGGAAGGAGAAGGAGGCTTGGGGCCAGGCCCTGCAACACAGGTAAGTAACAAGTGGAATAGAATAGGAAAAGAAAAGAAAGATGATGTGCAGCCAGTATTGATTCCACAGTGAAATGCATCTCACCACATCAGCCATAAAATAAATTTATGTGCATTATTTACTTAGTGAGTTTTTCTTTTTCTGTTTTAGGACAGAGGAGGAGAAGAGGGAGGTGGCACGGCGACTGGAAGAGTGGAGGGAGGAGAAGAAAAGGAAAGAAGAGCAGGAAGAGAAGCAGAGACTGGCTGAGGAAATACAAAACCGGAGATGGGAAAAGGTACGCATGTGTGTCATTTCACTGTAGTTGTAGCTTTATTTCATCAGAGATGGCACTTCTTTACTGCTAAGTACTTATCTGTGTGAGTAAGGTGCAGTTTATTTAGCGTGAAAATGAACATATGAAAATTATTACATGCCTTATACAGAGCTAAACCTGATGTCAACAGGTTGATGATTGGTGAACCCAAAATGATTTTGATTCATTAGGAAGAGCGTCGCCGCCAGCTGGAAGTGAAACTGACCATAGAGGAGCAACTACGACAGAAGAGAGAGGAAGAGGAGGAGCAGAAGAGGAGGAAGAAAGAGGAAGAACAGAGAGAAATGGAGGAGAGGAGAAGGGAGGCGACAAAGGGCATCAAACGCTTTAATGAAAGGGTATGAAGTCTGAGAATCACAGAGACACAAGGGAACGCAAGATGAGATGTTTGTCCTCAGAGTTCACATATTAAACAGGACGTCTGTGTGGGTTGGGCTCAGTTTTAGGTTGAAAGAGAAGCTGTGACGTAGCCATACTGTATAAAATACAAATCTTGACTGCGCCTTTCTGCAGGATCTTCACAAGGTGGAGGCAAAGCTTCATGAAAGACAGCTGAGGGAAAAAGAGGAGGAGGAAAGACAGAACAGGATCACTGTTAAGTTAAAGGAGAAGGTAAAGGTTGTCGACAGAAAAAGAAAAACATTTTAATGACTAATTCTGATCAGCTTTAAAATCTTAAACATACACGATTGTGAGTTTTGGAAAAGGTTGATGCCTGTTCACTCCTCACTCAGGTGGATGGTCGTGTCAGCAGAGACCCCTCCAGACTGACTCGTCCCACTAAGGGATGGCAGGAGAGAATGAAACACATCGGACCTTCAGGAGGAGGACCAGAGCTACAGATGTTTCATAGGTCTGATCACCTGTACTTCTTGTTTTAGGTGCTTGCTAACTGAAACACTGAAATCTTGTCTTTTGTTGCAGAGCTGTTCCTACTTGGAGACAAGGCCTGTGATGAATCCAAAGAACCAGCCCTGAAATATATTCAGGCAACTTTTTTTTACAGAAATTATATCAAAAGAAAATATATGATTTAATGGGAACTCAATGCCAAAAGGTGCCTTTATTAGAATTTTCTCTGTGCTGCTGTTGGTGGTTTTGTACAATTTGTGAATCAATCGCAAATAAAACCTTGTTTCTAAGTTTGCATCCGTTTTGATCTATTTTTGCTGCATGTATTTTTATTTTTTATATTTTTAGCAGCCATCAAAAAACATAATCACCAGTTGTAGGGAATTGTTTACATATGTTTATTACGCATGCAGAAATATGCCATCACACAAGCTAAATGTAAGGATGATAAATAGTCAGAGGGTTTAAAAGCAGGATTTGTGTGGAAGATGTGAACTCTCAGAGACAGCTTTGATAAGATTGTTTTGTAAGAACCACGTGCGTCATATCGCCTGCTCACAAGACATTGTGCAAGGCCACAATGTTCAGGACACAAGATAGACTGAACAGATTGTGTGAGGTTTTTATGTAAGCATGCAGCTGCTGAACATGAGCAGAGAATATTGTGACTGTGACACATCGGTGGGTCTATAACGTACACCGGGCCGGATAAAGAATTGTTTTAAAGTCGCTGCATTCTGTGACTACGTTTAATTGTGTAGTTACAATTAAACCACAACAGAACTGGAGATCACTGACACCTAATTTTTTGTCCTTTTAAGTGTGTTTGAATAATTCAGTGAATGTGATGGTGAGAAAATACACCAGCTGGACTGTTAATAGTCTGTTATTTGGTCAGTTTTCCATCCCTATTGCTTAATTTATGTAGAAATTTCTCAAAGGCAATATACAAAAAGAAAATCTGTATGATATTTACTGGCTGTACCTTCAGTAGAAAAAAAAATCTAAATTGCTTTTTCTTTTTTTTTTTTGTACATTTATGTGTAGTGCGTGCTTTTATGTTGAAAACCAAACGTACCGGACAAGATTCCTCATAGGTGCGGATGCAAAGATGGCGGAAGAGGAGAGCCAGTTTGAAGAATTTGAGCAAATAGACTTTTTAAGAGATCGACATGTACGGTTCTTCCAGAGGACGCTTCAGGTGCTGCCTGAGAGATACGCATCGCTGGAAACAACCAGGTCAGTTTACTGGTGTGGAGAAAGGCGCTGTCGTTGAAATGTTTTGTTCAAGAACTTGATTAGCACCCGAGCTAGCTGCTTTTCACCAGCAGTTTTGAATGGAGTGGAGGCTAGTGCTACTTAGCTTAGCACACATGCTAACAGCAGCTAGTTAAGTTGTGACAGATAGAGAGATGTAGTAAGAACAGGCAACAGCGAGGCTTGGCGCCCTGGACAGTTTATTAGGCAACGTTAGGGTAACATTATCGAAGGAATAAGCGGAATTAAACCGTTAAGTTACTCAGGCTATTAGAAATTGTAAATTGAATACATTTCTCTCCACTTGCCTCAACTGCTTTGACAGCCTGACTTTAACTTAACCAACAGTTAGCGTTACATTTTAGCCAGCCTGGATGACTTAATCTTTATTAAAACAATGTTTTATCATCCAGTAATTTAATGTGACACAATTTACATTGCCTTGGCATTGCAGCATAGTTCTGGTTGTGCATTCACAGTTGTTAGATGTGAGTTATTGTCTGCTCCAAATGTTAAATGTGTAAAAAATTGTATATTTTCCCTCTTTCCAGATTAACCATCATATTTTTTGCCCTGTCTGGTCTCGATGTGCTGGATGCCCTTGATGTGATAGATAGGAACACCATGATTGAGTGGATCTACTCACTACAGGTTCTTCCCACAGAGGACCGTAAGTCTCATCACACAGTTTCACATCTGAGGTTAAGAAAATGATTTACAAAAAGCTGTGACAATAATAATAACACAACTAAAGATTATTGTGAATCAGCAAATCAAAAGATAGTTTTCAGAACAGCTACCTACATCGAAGCTTCAGACACATCGCTTTAAAATCAGGTGACGTGAGAATCAACCACAGCAGCATAGAAATACTCTTTGAATGCCTTTATTATTATGGTTAGCGTCACCTGTGTTCCTCCAGATGGATCCTGTTTCCCTCGTGTTATCTTTTGCATATATATTTCACCAGTTCAGTGCTTATGTTCGGCTACACTACAAAAACAAACTGTCAGCTGTAAAGATAATATTCCCCATAGTCACAAAATACAGTTGTCTAAACCCACAGTAGTCATTGTCTATGAAGATAGTTAGTCATCCCTGTCACAGTAACTCTTAAGAGTTTCAATAGAAGACAACTGGACTTCTCTTTTTATTCTTAAAGATATTTCACCTCTTCTCCCGAAAGCTTCTTGACTTCAGAACAAAGACATCCACTTCCCGAAGCTCTAAAACAAGAGTTCTCTTCGCCAAAATAGTGCAGATTATCCCAGTATTGTTTCAGCTTCTGACAAAAACAGAAGATTAGAAATTGTCCTCAGATGCTTGCAAAGAAAAGGTGCTCCATTGCTATAGCAGGGGCAGAAGGATCAGACTCACTTTCCTCTAAAAGGGGCCATAAGCGGGGCAGGTGATTTTGTGTGTATGGTCACATTAAGACAAACAGAACTTTAAGAAGTTTTGTGTGGCTTAAGTTAAACATTTTCTGAAGCTTCCGGGCTTTGTCAAGTTAAGGTTACTGCCATTGTGAGATTTTCTTCAAGGATACATTTCAGGATAGTTTCGTCAAGTTCGTCAGCGTAAAAGTCGTCACACTCAAAAGTCTGCGAGACATTTAGCTACCGTTTGAATTTTGAAACAGATCGTGGCGTCCAGGTGTCCTCCTCACTTAACCTGTTCCAACTGTACCTCTGTTCATCAGAGAAAGTTGCACTCTAAATATTTAATTGCTTGGAGTTTCTAACGAGCCACTCTGTGCCATCTGTTTAGATGCCCATTTAGTTAATTATTCAAGACGTCAACAGAAATCGTGGAGCGATAGCTGTGGCTGTGCTTGATTGGTCTCAGTTTTGCTGCTGCCATATGTTTAGTGTCTGGCAGGTTTCTTGTCATTAGAAATGAAAATACAGCTCAGGAGGCACCTGAGATTTCCTAATGCGTCATCAGTATGGAAATACATTTGTTAGTATGGAACTGTTAAGATTTATAGCGGCTGTGTCGTTGCTTTCCAACTAAATGCAGGTGTGTTGACTGAATTATTTGTATAGATTAATTTATTCTTCATAAATTTGTGTCTGCATCTGTGGCCAGTGTTGGAAATAACATGTTACAAAGTCAGTCCACAACTTTTGGTGGTCACGAGTAATGCAGTTCAGAACGTTCTCCAATTAAATAATGCAATTACAATTGCTGAGATTTCAATAGGGTCGTTATTCATTACTTTTTCCTGACGTGAAATATTTAATGTGCAGCTGAAAGCTACTGTAGACAAATGCAGCCTCTCCCTCAATTTCCTGTTTATGATACAGCATTATCTGACCATATGGTGGTGCAGGGAATGAGCACATCAATCAGTCAGGATTCGCCCACATAATGGTCAACAGTGAGCAATGTGAACTTGCTGCCCTGCAGATATGGACGTTACTCATCTGCAATAAAGCATAGTAATTCAAATCATTAGAGGCATCTGGGAGAACAACACAGTTCTACAAACCTGATCACAAAGGTACCCAGTGCTAGCATCGCTTACCAAGCATCCACTTTATCCAGACAGCCAAGGCTTGATGAAGCCTTTCTATTCTGTTCTGTTCGATTCAGTTCTTCTCTTGGGGGGACAGAGCCTTTTCTGCTGCTGCTCCCACCCTCTGGAACTCCTTCCATCTCCCATCCGACACTTTTTTAACCTGCCTCTCTACCTTGCCTTTTATCTGCTTTTTATTCAACTTGTTTTGTTCCTGTTTTTATCTTATGCCCTGTTAAGTGACTTTGAGTATCTTGAAAAGCGCTACACAAAATAAATGTATTATTATTATTTTCTTAATTTCAAACCCAAGAATCCTGCTGCACGCTCTGTAAACCAGTCAGAACTAATCCCTGATCACCAGGTATGTTGTCAAAGACGTGCCATCTGTGTCAGCAGTTGAATCAGTTGCCTTCAGACAACTAATTAGCAAAACATCAGTGACGACTCAAGACTGATAACAGTGATAATGAGCACAATGGTCAGTCAGACTAAAATAGTATAACTACATATGTGCGCATTATAAGAAGTAAAATTAACTCAAAAGCTACTTTCTCTAGCAGCTAATTACTTTATATGCAGTAAAATAATTCAGTTACTTTTGAAACTAGTATGCAACGTTCACAAATTGCTCATTTTCAGTAACTCACACAACGTCTGTAGCAGAAGACTTCTGCCTCCTGATACCCATTTTCAAACCAGATATTTGTTGGAAGGCTGCTGTGTTTACGACGTGCTGAAAATACACCAATATCATAATGGAACAGGTTTCAAGCGGCACAGCTACAAGTACAAACTCAACAATAAGTGAGAATGACACTTCATATCATGTAGTGCAGTGAGATCAATACATTACAAGCCAGTCAGTCTGTTACAAATGGTAATATAATGTGTTCCATATAGAAATATCGATCTCCGTGGCTTGATTACCATTATGCTGAAACTCTGCTGAAGCATGTTGTGCAGTCCGTGCAGAGCGATGACATTTTATCCATCCATTCCTGCTCTATGTGGCGCCTCTGTGGCCAGGAGATGGCAGCAGTGCACTTTTCTTAGCTGAGCTCCTTTGCAGCACCTCACTGAAGGTCAATGAAAACTCAAGGAGACCTAGTTTGTGAGACAGTAAAACAGAGTCTGGTTTTCTTGTTCCAGTGTCTTTTTATTGTTTACCAGCGCAATAATTCTTACGTCTCAACCTGCCCTTCTCCTCTTATTGTCTTCCAGACTCTAATCTAAGTCGTTGTGGGTTTCGAGGATCATCGCATATTGGTATTCCTTACAGCACTAAGGTACTGCCGTTTCTTAGTGTTTTCAGGTTTGACCAGACATTGTGTTTTGTATGAAAATAAAACATGTTCACTCCCATTAGTCTGAATATACACTGTACTTCATGACACAGTTTTGCCGCTGTGATCCCCTTCTTTTCCGTTTTTTTTCATTTGCATTAATCCCTCTTAAAATAGTTTGATTTTAAACCATTTCAATCGTTGTACCAATCTGTTTTCTCACATCCAGGGGCTCTGAGCCATTTCCTCTTTGTTATCCCTGCAGCTAAAGGATTAGTTGTCGGTGACATTACTGTCCAGATCTACAATCTTGTTATGCTTTACCATCACAGTTGTGTGAATAATACCTGTTTCCAATGTTTTCTTCAGCCGCCAGGTGTCCTCCATCCATACGACAGCGGCCACGTAGCCATGACCTACACTGGGCTGTGCTCGCTGCTGATCCTGGGAGACGACCTGAGTCGGGTGAATAAACAGGCCTGCCTGGCTGGTCTCAGAGCGCTGCAGCTGGAGGACGGCAGGTCAGAACACACACACTCAAGGAGTCGCACTTGCGCTCCTATTTACACTGACGCTTTGTCTCTGACTCATAAACACCTGAGGTCATGTGAACAGTAGCAGTCCTAACGTGGGCTGGCATCAGCTCACATTGGATCCTGTAGTGGTCGTAGTCCACAGGCACAGACAGCTTCATCGTGTATCATGTTTGGCACGTTACACTACGATGAGACATAAATATTACAGAGGTAGCACTTCAGCTGACAGAGTTTTTTATTGCATTTGATGTGATGCATAAATACCGACATTGTGCTAATTTCTGGTTGTTTGCGTTCAGAGCTGCAGGGATTAACAGATTAGTCTATTAAATTAATCATCAGCGTTTTTGATAATTAATTAATCTATTTGAGTCAAAGTTTTCTGATTCTTTCTTGTTAAATTTGAATATTTTCAGGTGTCATTCCTCTTCGTTGACTTATAACCCTTTCTATACTTAGTAACTTTGGCTTTATTAGCTAGGAATATCAAATCAAACTTTATTTATACAGCACTTCTCATACATGGAACAACGCAAAGTGCTTTACAGCATTAAAAACATTGTCAAAGAAAGAAAGAAAAAAAAAAAAGACAAGAAAACCCGTCACAAAACACATACAGCTACGTACACAGACACACACTCTCAACACTGACTGTGGGGAGACATGGCGTGGCGCTGAGGCTCGCGGGAAAACGCTACCAGTTGGGGCCGTCCACACCAAGAGGAGTTGCAGACCATGGCCGGGTGCCGGCACCCTGACCCCCCTGGTATATATGCCTGTATGCCAGGGCCCTCGCCAGAATTCCTTTACAGCGTACCAGGGGGAAGGGTCGTCGACAGGGTGGTGAGGGGGGAAGTCGTCGTCGTATGCAATTATTATTATTGTTATTATCATTATTACTATTTGCATAATTTATTTCATGACTGAATCACTTGTTCATATATGGGGATTCCCACTTACAGACAGTCAAAATGAATGTAACAGAAAGTCGCCATATACCGGAGTCCGCTATACCGGTCTGCAGGGTAAACGGGATCAAAGCGGCAGACCGTTAAAGCGGTCTGCAGGGTTGATTGGGTGAAAGCTGCAGACCGGTATAGCAGGCTATAATGTTGAAAGGGTTAAGTGAATACCTTTGTGTTGTGGTCAAAATGAGTCCAAACAACTAATTGGTTTATAGGAAAAATAATCACCAGCTCATTCAACAATAAAAATACTTTGAGTAACTCTTCTTCTTTATGGCTTTCTGTCTTGCTTGCAGTTTCTACGCAGTGCCAGAGGGAAGTGAAAACGACATCCGGTTTATCTACTGCGCAGCCAGTATCTGCTACATGCTGGACGACTGGTCAGGCATGGACATCCAAAAGGCCATCGAGTACATCCGAGGAAGTTTGGTGAGTGGATCTTAAAAATGTACAAGGGGGGGTGTTTGAACTTTGGGGGGAGAATATGAAGTTTTTTTGCCGCAGCCCCCTAATGAATGAGCAGAATGAAAGCGGGCCAGCAGGACCGCCCCCCAAAGCATACAACCACTGTTTCTGCACCATTCAAAACAGTGCTGCAACACTTGAATGAGGAGAATAGGCCACCCACCTTCAGGAGGTGGCACTGTGCCTAGAAATGCTTCATGTATTATAAATGGAGAGGGCTGAGCAGTGCAGCATGGTCTTAAAGCTGCAGCAGAGGTTTTTCCACCCCAGCAGGAGAAAAACATGTTCAAGTCAGATTATTGGCAGATTTTTAACTCAACCCAGTAAAGGGGTTAAAAACATCAAAGCACTCAGCGTGAGGTATCGTCTTCTTGTACACCTCGGGTCCCCGGAGCACAGAGGTCGTCCCATCCGCCTCTAAACTTCAGCTTATATTAACTTTGACATTTAACACAAGAGGGTTTTATTACATAGTTTATTCATTGTTTGCAGGGGTGTGTATCCAACATGCCCTCTCTCTCTTCTTCACACAGGAGCAGACACATAAAGGCCTCTAAATTAGTCAGCAGATAACTGTAAATCTTGACTGAAAGTATATTTATCCACTGGTGGGTGGATTCCAACATGTTTTTTGGCGAAGCAAAGTTAGCTGTTGGTGAATCTAAGTATACAGAAAGCAGCAGATGATGGATGGTTATGTGTCACAGGGCCTGGAACAGTAGACAAGTTTACCAGCCACACCGAAAGTTTCACTCACAATTGGAGGAGAGCAGGTATCCATTTACCAACCGTATTGTTGTGGTCGGATCAGAGCAGACAGAGACAGAATCACAGTTAGTTTTTCCCAACTGCCAGCTGCTGTTCAGCCTTTTATATTTCTGTATGAGCTGCTGCTGCTGCGTACAGTAGGTAGCTGTTTTCCATAGTATTGCCTTGAAACATGGAACAGTTTCAGGGTAAATAAAATTCCCCTGAAACAAGTGTGTAACGTTATCCAGCTTTAGGAAACCTATTCCAGGTGCCCATTTTGTAATCTGGAAACAAGGTCACGGCGCCTGTTCATTCATTGTTGTCAGTTATTTTTAGCTGCTGTGTTCCATAAAAAGTTGGTTTAGACTGAAATACAAGTAAAACCTCTTGGAAGCACGACTGCCTCTGCTATTTTTTTCTTTAAATACAAGATTGATGCCCAAAGAAAACACATTATAAGTGAGTATCGTGACATTTTCCCTTGATTTATTTTAAACCGGTTTACTTATCCTTTTAAAGCTGGGCTGTCTCTTAGTGTACGTTTGTGTATCCTCAGTGAGATTATGTAATTTTAACTGCTGACATTGATTGCAACACAAGTAAATTCATTTTTAAAAAAAGGAAGAAGTATAAAAACACAAGTTAGCATGCTAGTTGTTCCAAAGCCAGTTAAAGCTGCTGCTGGTGTTTTGTTCATGGTGACATTTTTACTTTGAGGTTTAAATGATGGGGTTCAGTGTGAATAAATACATGCGTGCAGTAAATGGATGTGGTTCCGCCTCTCTGGCACTGATCTTTGTTCATGAACGGGATCACTTGCAGTTAAATGTTTTTTTTTCCCCCTTTTGTTTCTTCACAGTCGTACGACAATGGTTTTGGCCAGGGAGCTGGGCGAGAGTCACATGGTGAGTATGAGCATCTTCTAGTGATGCATATTTAACCACAGATATTATAAATGTGAGTTTGAAGAGGCTTTGTGTTAAGTCACAGTTGTAAGAGTGAAAACGTACACTCCTGGCAACCCCAATGTGTGAATCATGATTCAATTTTGAGGTTCGTATCAGATCAAAAGGTTTGTTGGCATGAGAGTGGCTGATGGGAATAACTGCTTTAAAGGATTAGCCATTAAAATCCATCTCTATAGATACAGTACATTGTTCTCATTAATCCTCCCCCCCCCCTCCTCCCGCTCAAATTAAACCTTGTTATTCTGGTACAAAAGCCTTCATCCTGCTCACACACACATTTCAGAGCGCTGCTGCTTGGTAAAATATCCACAGCCACCTCATTGGCACGGTGAACCAAGCTTTTCCTGTTCATTTTTCAGAGCACACCGAGAATGCATAAATTAAATCTATAAAATTGAAATTGCTTGAAGGAGCAGATTCTAGTGCATCGTAGCAATTTCCCTCCTTGCGATAAATTTGACTTCAGTGATTACAGGCTTCATGGAGATTCTGCTTTCTTCTGCAAGCCAGCCAGCTTTCTTTCTGAGGGCTGATTACACATCAGGGGAGATATATAGTAGATGCCCATTACCCATCCTCCCTAGAAGTGTGCTGTGTTTGTTCAGCACCAAGACCTCCCACACTGCGCGCTCTAAATGTAAACAGACTCTCGCAGCATTTTGTTGATAATTGTGTAATTCAGCACCTGAAACGTAGTATTATAGATGCTCAGTGCCACGTGAAAAAAAATGACTTTCTCTCTCTGTGTATGTCTTCTGTGTCGTTGCCTTTTTTTTTTTTCCTCTTCTTTGGGCTATGTAGAGTTATTTTCTGGAGACAGTGCACCTATTTCCATTACTTACACCTGGAAAATTCCAATTGTTATTTACCACAAATTATGCACCAAAATACATTCAGGTGTGTTTATTTCAGATCATCCGAAACCTTCTTTAAAACAAACAAAAAGAGCATTCTTGTCCCAAACCTACTCTTAGGGTAAATGCTTTTGGATTCCCCCCAGCTGCATTCATTTCAGATTTATATTTATCTCCTCTTATCCCCTCTTCCTGTGCCTCCAGCAGATAGCGAGCTTGACATGGTTGATTAGAGGCAAGTGTAACACGTTGGCAGATTTACACCCCTGACCCCAACACTTCACCCCACCTTCTCTTTGTTTTCCTCCCTCCCACGTGAACACACACAAACTCAGATAAGCAGGCTGGGATGGTGCTAATGTCTGAGGTCAGTTAAAGGCATGGTGATAATGCAAGCACTTGACTGCTGCGTTGTACAAGCTGATGGATATTCGCTGCTTGTACCTGCTCTGATAACAACCTGTCGTCAATCAGTTAACACTCTTTGGGTGTCTATCTGTAAAGACACTCTGCGTTCAATCTCCAAACTTAAATGTATAAAGGTGTACCTGAAGCGTCTTCATTCCACTCAGAAGTCAAAACATAAGGTGTCTCCATGTTGTTATGACTTCCAAGGAAAAGGTAGAAATGAGAGTAGCAGCATGCTATCGATAATTTGGCAGCAAATGTGCCCTCATGCAGTCACACCCTCTGTTTTTACTGTAGTTCCCTTGTAATCATCTTGTTGTCTGTCATCAATACACGCCAGGGTGAACCACCAGAACCGCTTTTCAGTTTTAATACATTGTAAGGAATTAGTCTTCAAATTTAGTTAGGTTTCTTGGTGTTATTAATTGTCCATGTGTGTCATGCTGCTGCCAGGTGGCTGGACGTACTGCGCCATAGCTTCTCTGTGTCTTATGGGTCGACTGGAGGAGGCGCTGAGTCAGCGTGAGCTGGACAGGATCCGACGCTGGTGCATCATGAGGCAGCAGAGCGGTTTCCACGGGCGCCCCAACAAACCTGTAGACACATGCTACTCCTTTTGGGTGGGAGCGACGCTAGAGGTAAAGAACAGTCGATCAAACACACTCCCACCTTTAGCAGGTTTGGTTCATTTATCTATTTTGCTTTTTTTCTGCATTTCGGGTAGATAATGCAATAAAGTATTGGAATGCTTTAATAACATGCAATCTTTATTTAATGACACACTGTGGCTCACACTGGGTTAATCCCCTGCATCCACACAACCCCCCAAAAAAAAATCTGTGAGCAAACCTTTCAGCATGTGGGTCACAACTCTGCTAGAGGTACGTACGTGATCACACATGATCCAGAAAACTGTGAGCTAAACAACTATGAGTAAGCCATGGATGCACAAGCAGGCATACGCACGCATAAGCAAACACAATGCAGGAAAACTGTGAATTTCTGGGTCAGAACTGTGCCAGAGGGACAAATGTGCACACTCAGACAAAATATTTGTATATGGCAAGAGTGCAGTATGGCAGCCATTGAGGCTTGATGTTTCCTCCACTGGTATGTGTGTGGATGGAGAATAGCGACTGATTACAGTGACCCACTGTGGTCAAATGAAATGCAATGACATGAGTGTTGGTTCACCATCTAAACACAATGTATGTCTCTGAATATGAATTATTATTACAATCAATCTTCTAATTGCTTGCAAGTGTCATGACAAAGCATCTCCTGTGTTTCTCTCTCACACACCTCCCCCACTCTCTCTCTCTCTCGTGTCCCAGCTGTTAGATGTATTCCAGTACACGAACTTCGACAGGAACAGGAGCTTCATCCTGTCAACGCAGGATCGGTTGGTGGGGGGCTTTGCCAAGTGGCCGGACAGCCATCCAGGTAAATGATTTGACTTGTAGAGGTGGCTTGTACAGGGGCATCTGGTGATATACACACACACACAGTGGTCATTGGATAGAATAAAAACACAGTGGAAGCTGGAAACACAATTACGGCTTCCCACTGTAGTTGATTATCAGGGTTTTGCGTCATTGTTGCTGAATTTTTTTTGTATCTACGTAGAGAAATTTTTAGAGAAAGTACAAGCAGCACAGATGCTTTATAATTCTGTCAAGTCCACAGGAGTGGAATGGAGCTGAATAGCGAGCTTAATATTTAATGACTTACCAGAGGTTGCTATTTATTTTTCTGTAGCTTCAAAGATCTCCCATTAGAACAAATAGATGGATCTAAGCAGTTTCGGTTCCTTTCATTTTTCCGTCTCTCTCTCTTTTGGCTGAACAGTTTCTGTCTGCCCTCTACATGCTCAGAGAGGTCAGGGTGGAGTCGTGGTTGGCAGTTCTACCTGAGATCAATGGAAAATCTTGTGTAACCCTAAACTTCAATGGTCTACCTGCTTGTGTGTGCATTTGTGTGTTCCTGCTCGCCCTCGTAATGTGTAATTGATGAGGCGATTGTTGCAGGCAGCCCGAGGACACGGGAGCTCGAGGTCCTCACGTTACAAGAACAAGGCAGGGAAGCTAGGGTGGAGGGAACAATGAGGTAAAATAGACATTGTGACGACAATCAGTTGTCAATACAACTGAACAAAGGGGAGTTTTAGGAAATAAAAGGTGCCTTACGGCAGTGTGGGCACAGGTAGCATTGGACTTGATGTGATGTGAAGGAAGTGGTCTGGGAAGACGGGAAGGTAACAATAACATGGAACAAAAGTATTTAAGTACATCTGCACCAAATACAAACAAATGTACTTTGAATATTTGACACAGCCTGGATTGAGGTCAGGTCATTCAGGTCAGGAATATTTGGGGTTATGTAACGAAGGAGTGGCCAAATGTCGGTTAATTGAATCTCATTCAAAAAGTGTATTGTTAAAAACTCTCAGAATCTACAACTCCTTCCCTGCCTGACTTCATGGCTGTAAAACGGATGAATGAACACCCAATCAATGGCCCATGGATCAAAATATAATAAGAAATTATTTGTTTTATTACTCTTGTAAAGAATCGTATTAATTTGAAAGATTTCTATGTAGAAACTTAATCCTCACATAGCTAGCCCCCTGTAATGATTGATGCAGCATTTTAGTCAAAATCATAACAACACTCTGATACCACGACTAACTTTGTGTTTCTCTGACCAAACATCACTGAAATCTGGAGCTGCACAAGGAATCAAATATTCATCACAACCACGGTTTTGGCCTTTCAGCAATTAACTTGGCAAACAGAAAACTCAGCTTATAGAAAAACCCTGTAGATAAAATCAATTGCTTTCAACTGAGGCTGAAGTCTGATATCAGAGCGCCTTATTTTACTCTTTTCAAAGCAATATAATATAACAACTGCACAATTTATTTGCAGTGGGGAGACTGGATGCTTCTCTTATCTGTTATAGTCTGCATGTGAGGCGTTCAAGGAAATCGGTACATTTTAGTGTATCAATAGGAAATTATTAAACCTGTGACAGGTTTTGGGTAAAGTTTTTTTGTATTTTGTCTCTGGAAGATGCAATTCAGGTGAAGAAAACCCCAAGTTTAAGTCTTATTTTGATGCAAACAGTAGTAATTAGCATGAATGTGGAATAGCGTGGAATTGAAGGTGGTGCTTCAAATGGCATAGTGTCACAAAAATATCTATTGAATGCAAAAATCAATTAAAAATTGTGATCTCAATATTGATCCATATAAATGTATTGCCCTAATCATGCAGCTATAGTTAATTCATATTGTTATCTAGCTATACAGCATTGATTTACAGTGTTGAATAAAATCTATTGCTTTGAGTCATGTCCAAAAATATGACTTTGATTTTGTTTCTACACATGACCCATCACAAGTCTGCGACGTGAATCTGAATGAAAATATCCATATTAATCGAATCCCACTCAAACCTCGGACTAATGCAGACATCTCCTCTGTACATCCTTGAATTTAAATCCTTACGTCCCCTGATTGATGTGGCTAATGGTGCTTTGATTGATTCTGATGTCTGTGTCCAATCATCTGTCATTTCATTATAATTCAATTACCCCTCCATTTACTGGCCTGTGCAGCTTTTACTCTCGTCCCAGGGGAGTAAAACGACCACTGAGCTAACCTCTGTGCATTATTTATATCTGCTTTAATGTGCAGAACAACAAAAGCGATGCTTCCGTATGGCGGAGGTTTTTATTTGAAATGAGGTTATTGTTTTATTGATTCATTAATGGAGAGTGAGGTGACAACTACCATCTTCGTCTTATCTCTGATTATTGTGAATGCTGCAGAGCTGACACACGCAGGTGCTTCCACTCTGATATATGTCCTCCTTCTCCTCCTTTGCTTCCTGCTCATTCTGCTCCTCATTGTTTCCCCTTTACCAGACCCCCTCCACGCCTACTTGGGGCTTTGCGGTCTGTCTCTGATCGGAGAGCCCAACCTGAGGAAGGTCCACCCAGCTCTTAACATCACCCAGAGAGCCTTTGAGCACCTCCAGCAGCTGCAGCAGACATGGAGGGACAGCACCGGCAGCTGTAGCAGACAGCACTGACAGCACGGTGATCCACAGCACTGCCTCGGAACAGGTTCAGTAATGAGGAACATCTAACGGTTATCAGTCAAAGGCAACTGGACTTTTTGCTGTGTGTCTCCAAGACGTTTGGCCGCTTCTCTGAGAGGCCTTCTCATTTCAGGAATCAAGGAGTTGTTTTTTTTTTTTTTAAGACTCTAGTTACAAAGCAGTAACTTTGGGGAGCTCCTTTAAAATCCATCTAAAGCAACTTTTCCTTTAAAGCAATATCCGCCACACTCTTTCGCTGCCTTTTTTTTTTTTTTTTTTAAATTAGTGCACAGTCGTAAATAGCAGTGTGCAATGTGGTTTGTGGGAATAAAATGATGTGCCAGAAAGTCAAATATGAGTCACTGGAAACTTGAAGAAAATCCAGATGCCTCCATTTTGCAAACTCTTTAGATAATTGCCTTTTGAGGTTTCCTGCTCATTAGCCTCATCGCTATAGGTAACAACACCGTCCTAGCCAAGGATCCACACGACTGTCTCACTTCAAGTGGACATAAGAAACATCCTTTACGTGAATTTTACTCACGATTTGAGAGAGGAGATCCCCAGGATGCTTAGGGAACGTCTAAACTGTCTTTGTAAATGGGTTTGCACTGCAGGAAACTCACTGTCTATGGTTTTGCTATTGCCTAATAACGTCCCTATATTTTAAGCAAATATCATTTGGTCATTTTGTGAATGTGGATAATAAATGGTCTTATTTTTGGTTCAAGACAGATAAAACAATAGAAGACCCTCTCCTTCACAGAGCAGTGTTTTTGGCTTTGCAGCTCTCCTGACATTTCCATCCTCACATTACTTGTGAACCTCTTTCAAGCCTCAAGCTCTCCGCTCCCAGAAGGGTTAGCAGCCTGGCAGGTTTACTCTCCTGGGCTTCTCACTTCAGCATCCTCCAGTTTCACCACTGCAGGCGTTTGCTCAGTGATCAAGATTTAACTGATAATAAAACTGCTTGGATGAAATTTATGGAAGAGGCAGTTAAAAGCCGACCACCTAAAGGGGCAAATTTATGTATGACTTCTAAAAAAGAAGATTTAAAAATAAACGTAGCTACAGGCCTTATCAGAAAAAATAATATTTTGTTTGCGTTTTTCTTAAGGCTAAAAGAAAAATGGATTGGGCCTCTTAAGGGAATTTTGTAAGAAGGGGAAAATCCCTTCCTTCCTGCAAGGCAGTAGCTGTTAGCTGTAGCAGCAGATCCCATCCTGACACCCAGAGACTCCTGCGCCCCCTGAACCGATCTCACTAGCTTCCGTGCTCCCTGCGAGGCACTATCCAGCCTCAAATCAATAGGAGAGAGATGCACAATGGTATCCTAACTTGAGGAAATGTATTCCTTTGAACTGCGCTGGGAATTCACATGTTATTTTCAGTACAAAGAGGATGCAGGGCAAAAACAAAGAACAATGACCATGAGCAGATTGTACCACCAGGAGTCAGGAAACAGAAACATCTGTTATCCCGAGTGCTGGTCACATCACTCCTAAAATACTGAACGTGGTTTGCAGTCCTGCCATCTATCCCCCCCCCCCCCCCCATCACTGAGGCAGAAATAGATGGTCTGCACAGATGCTCACATGCATCAAAAGCCACTTGCAGTTCATTCAAGTGACCTTCCTGCCTTCTTGCCCTTGACCTGAGATACGAATCTGAAAAAAATAGTTTTAAATTTCCCACTATGGTGACGCTGGACTTCCCAGTTGAACTCAGCCTGCACCTCTTGCCCTCACATCGGTTCTGCTTCCCAGCAAGCAGCATTTCCAGCTGCACAGATTTCTGCAGCCCCCTGCCGAAGCCACGCCCTTCCAATATATAGCTGCTGTCTCAGCCAACACCTGCTCCCTGAGATGATGAGTGAGGAGGAAACAATTTCACAGCAGGTCTGAAATATAGTCACCTGCAGGAGTTTACTGTGTGTAGCCCCACTTCTGACTGCTTATAAAGAATGCTATCACCCCTGTGGTTTTCATTCCACCGTCTAAAATAAAGCTAGTCTTCTTTCCATTCCCGCCAAGCTGCCCTCCTTTTCAGACTCGGGGAACCAAGACCAGGCAGACGTAGGAAAGGAGAGAAGAGGGGAGGAGAGGTGAATAAATAAATAATCTGAACCATCTATTATTAAAAGTAAACTGTCGGAGGCTGAAATCTCCTCTCTGAACCCAGACCAAACCCCCAGTGTCATATAGCCTTGTTTTGGTGCAAAAAAAAAACAATTGCTTTTAAGCCAATGTGATGTTGAAACTCTGTTACTTTATATTTCTGCTTTACCTGAGTCAATAGGCTTTGCTACGGTTACTCTTGTTGATGTTTTCTCAAACGTTCTGTTGTTCTAGAATCATTTTATCGACGCTGTCACCGTTCTAGTCAGGTTTTTGTATAACCATCTTTTTCAAACGTTGCAGCTGCTAGATTGAGCCTCAGACACAAATGATCTGATCATTTAAATTCAAACGAAATGTGCTTTTTATTGATTCATCACATAATATTGTTATGATACTAGATGGTCTTGAATCTGAAGTAAATGCATGTGGTCTTGAGTTAAACATGCACTGAAAGAAAAACTACTGCTGCTGCTGCTGCATCATCACTGCAGAGCCAGATCAATGGAAATGCTCTCGCGTCCCATGCATCTTCTGACGTGACATTTACTTCTAATTCAAGTTCCTTAGGCTGCATCTCTGTCCTCAGTAGGCCAAGTCACACGGCAAGATAACTCGCTCAAACTTGACTCTGAAATGTGCCTCATGTAGCATTGTTCTGGGTCACTGCTCTCTGAATGCTCCCGTTCTTCTGACGTTGCAGCAGCAAATTGGGTTTAGCTCGGCTGTTTCTATCAGCAAAGGTACTGAGCGTCAGCGTTGCCTAGAGATGAAGGAGGAAGCGTGTGTTCTAAATGCATGTAAATATTCAGAAAGAGGAACCCTGTAAACAGTTTTCCTCCTCCCATCTTTGTTGAATTTGCTTATACGATCAGATAAAAGCGGGCGGGTACAAGTCGTTTCTTACCGGAATCTGGCTTTGTCCATTCATGTCTGATTGCTTTTTACCAGAAGGAGGGAAGAATTCATTGAGACAGAACCCATAAATGCTTACTCGACTTTAAAAACAGATTAATGGTTGAATGCATGGGTCTGCCACTTACTGCAGATGCTATATTGCGTCTGTTATGTTGTTTTTTTTTGCCACATCGCACTGCAGTCGACGCTCTCAGTCCCACAGCACGAAAAGACCACAGGGACCACGGCTTTTGCGCTTTAACTATAGCTGCAGTCAAAGCTGTTTTTCGGATCGTCCAGAGATGTGAAAGGATAGTATTTTGAGATGCAGCCAAAACGCCACACATGGTGAATCATGAAACCTTGCTCTATCGTCAATTAATATAAATAATGTAATGATAGATAATGTAACAATAAATGTAATGGAATTTATTTTTTCTATGCTTTGTAGAAATATTGAGTGTAGATACATATGTAAATGTCTATAAATATGTGACTTTTATTGTGCAAGTGCTCAAGAAGAAAAAAAAAATGTTTACAGCTACATCAGTGAGACGGACAGAGGAAGTGGATATGCAAATGTTGGCATGTGATGTACTGTAGTACTTCAGCTTTGAATTTGGGGACAGTGATGATTCTAGCTTTGCAGTGCGAACTGTATTTATGGTAAATAAAACATGTACTAACTTTTACAGTCGTTTCGGTGGGTTTTGTTTGTGTTTGCTGTTGTTGTCATAAAGGTCTTCATTATGCTTAAAGGCTTAAAGGCAGCATTGAAACATGGTGTTCATCGCCTTTGGAATATGAATGTGTGCAACCAACCAACTCATGGCTGCTAACCTTTTTGTTTATGTGATGTGCTAGGTGCAAAGTTGGGTTACTGAAAAGCTCACAAATATATTTAGATTCATCATCTCAGGTCAATGCATATCCACAGCAGATGTAAAAGTTTAAATGATTGTTTTTTTAATGTCTTCTTGTATGCTGAAGTGTTGTTTAAGGAAACGGGTAAAGGCTATGGGGTCACCAAATTCAACTACAATCAAAACCGAAATCTTAATTGCTACAAAAAATGACTTGTCCCATATATTTGCAATGTATACAATCAAAATTGATCACTAGACCCAGATAACAAACGAAGATTAATGGTTTCCTTGAGACGTCCTAAAAGTGAAGTAATCATCCTCCTGGGACCATTAATACCCTTTTAGAAATGTCATACCTGTCTGGCAGTGTCTTCCTGTCGGTGCTACCTTCAGGCCTTCCTTCTGTTGTAGAAAAGCTCTCAAAGAACTCAATAGCTCAACCTGCACTTTCATTTAAGGAGAACTTGTTGGACCAAATTGCTCAGTTCTGCTTTGTGTTTCCATTTTCCAAAGTCAGAACGATCGAATGTAGGTCATAGAAATGACAACACAGGTCATTAAAAAGTTGGCACAAGTCTCCAGACTGTGACGGTTTGCTTTACAACTGTCGGCACTTTATTAGTCACAGCGTTTATATAAATACAAGCGATGCACAATAGCTCTGCAGTTACCACTTTAAACCCAGCTCTCCCTTCTCTGCTGTCTCACAAAGCTTGCTAGCCAGTTGTGCAATACAATGTGGCAGGAAGAGACACAGTGAGTGATTTATCAAACACCTGTTGATCTAGTAAAACAAAAACTTCCCCCACAGTCAAATCACTGTCTACAAAACCAAAAGAGCCCGCTAATAGTTGACAGCAATGTTTGATAAATCATAAGTGACAGCGCTGTAAGCAGCCAGCCCCCCTCTGTGAGTACATTGATTTCATGCCTCCTTAGTGAGAAGACAGCGGAAACAAAAGCCCGGTTTGAGTTCAGGTGTCGGCTGTTCCCATAATGGTAAAGACCGATTAGAACATTTTCAGACGGCTAGATGAAGACGTTGCTGTGGTTACAAGTGATCAGAAAGGAAATATTACATAAATCAAAGCATTAATCTCCAGGCTGCCGCTGTAGCTCAACTGGTTGAGCTGGTGACCAATGTACTGGGGCTATAATCCCCGATGCAGTGGTTGTGGGTTTGAATCCAGCCCATGGCCATTTGCGTCAGGTCCCACCCCCATTCTTCTCACTACTGTCCTGTCAAATAAAGGCAAAAAAAAGCATGAATCTCCAACATGTATCTGCATATTTTCCTTCTTCGGTGGGCTTTTACTTTCCTGTATGCATTTAAAATGTAACAATATGATGCACCTTTTTTTTCCCTTTAAGACAAAGAGACAAAACAAATCTTTTCTCCTTTTGGTGTCTCGTGATTCTTGCAGCCCACGACAGCTGCTTCTTCACAAAAGGTCTAATTTCCTTTCACAGTAAGCTGTATGTGGCTCCATGACTCAACTGTTGTTGATCTATTTTTAAATTCAAAGATGACAACCGGTCTCCATTTTCTCTAATTTTCTTTTCCTTTTATGTTTTCTGCAACGTGGATGGGTTGTGCTTTGAGCAACACTGGCTGATGATGATTTTTTTTTTTTTCCCTCTTCTCTGCTAGGTCAGTGACTAACACATAATTAAAAGCTGTGTGGGGGGGGAGTTTCACTGGATATCACTGCATCGCACATGCAAAACACACACGTACAAAATCCCACCTGGGAGCTGCACAGGCACAGACTTCACTGTTGGCACCGACAGGGTAATGCGATCCAGACAAATTTGGCCTGGCGGTGCTCAGATACCCAATCTGGAGCCATCATAAAAATTTTAGCAGCAGTGGATTGTATATTTTGGGGATTTTTTGAGTTTAAAAAGGTAACATGAGGTTGGAAATGTATTTTTTCCCCCAGTGATTACAACCCAACCCTGACTGAAATTGTCTGGAGATGCTCCCTTGACAGCAAGTTGCAGCTGTAGATTGGGTGTGGTTTAGTCAATGGACAGCTTAGAGCTTTCTCTCGTATTACATCCACATATGTAACTGTGTATGTCCAAGAGGTGGCATGAAATCAACTGACTTTCTTCCAACCATTCAGTTCAGTTCTTTGCGGTGAAGAACTGGGGCCGCATCCAGTGTCATTTTTATTTATTTGACAAGCACATGTACTGTAGAGCCAGGGGACAGAGGACTTGATGTTTTCATTCTCTGTTGTTGTGACGCTTCTTGAATGGAACCGTTTCTACCACGCAAGTAGCTTGACATCATGTGATGTGGATGACTCATTTTCACTGATCCACAGGCCCTTTGGTGAACTTATATCCACATATACAGCAGCTACATTCTCTGCAGTTATTTAACTTGAATCGATTCTGCTTAGTAAAAACAAGCTAATCAATGCATTGTATTGATTATTCAGTCAGGTGGAGAGCACTGTGGCTTGGGTTGCTTTCAATGGGGCAACCAAGTGTCATCTCCACAGATATTATACATAAGCACTTGGGCTCAGAATGGACTGCTGTAAATCTGATGCAGACATTAATGGTTCCCAGATGCTGAATCCTAACTAATGACTGTGAATCCCTTGATTTTACTGGTGCCAGCATGAGGATCACTTTTAGGTTTGAAGTGGAAGTTTTGGATGAATTCCAATGGAATTTGGTGCCGACATTCACGTTCCCTTTTGGCTGATTTGTAGCTTTGGTAAACCCCAAATTTATCTTCCATCAAACTTTTGATTTGCCCTTTGATCACTAAATACTTGCACTGGATCATCTGTACTTTGTGTAAATTAGGAAACGTTACCATGGTCGCACAATAATAATAATAACAATACGATGGTGACATGTCTTATTTACAATCTTGCAGCCCAAAAGTTGATCTTAAAGATATGTTCCAACTGTTTTATTCTTAATGAGTAGGCTGCTGGTAAATGTTATCTCAATTATCAGTATGATAAATCTAATTTTCAGCTCCCATCTCACTCAAAATTGAAGTCAGGCTGCTACAGTGATGTCAGTTGACAGAGATCATCTCAGTGTTTGGGAGCTTTTTTGGAGACACAGTTATTAGTTTTGTCATGCTCCGTTTGCTCCATCAGGGCAGACTGCCCGTTTGTCCCCCCTCCACATGCTCAATGGGGTGGAATATGCCCGCATGAAGCCATGAGACCATCTGCTGACGCGGAACAAGTGGCATTGCCAAAAAAAAATTAAAAAACACCAAGTTAATCCGGCCACGCACTGTCCACTCGCATTCCGCTTCTGTTTCTCTGCCTCAGAAAACAAGAGGGCAACTCTCTCCCCCCCAACACGGAAAACAAAAAGCTCTGTTAGAACCACATATTTGGGTCGCAAGGACCAGAAATCGGTCCATAAAAGCAACGTATGCGCACACGGGCGCGCAGGCAGCCGTGCGTAAATGCC
The DNA here is from genome assembly GCF_000690725.1 of Stegastes partitus. Lineage (NCBI taxonomy): Eukaryota > Metazoa > Chordata > Actinopteri > Pomacentridae > Stegastes > Stegastes partitus. The sequence continues at coordinate 258,518 of NW_007578179.1, forward strand.
CAACTTGACTTAATGCGGCACTGACAGATTTAAGACCACCCCCTCCCCTCTTTCGCCCCCTTAATCTTCAGACTGAGATTATTACGATTATTTGTAGTGATTGATAGATTAACCAGCGCCGCTTTGATAGATGGCAGCGGATACAAAGAGCTCTGTGAGGAGAGACGTCGCCGCTGAGGGATGATGCGGGGAGAGAAGGAGGGAGATGGTACAGCGGGGATACTGAAGAAACGAGGGCGGGGTTTTCCCTCCAAAGATGAGGCTAACTAAAAATTTCAGAGAAAAAAAAAATAGCAGCCGGCGCATGTACTGTGGATTCTTCGGACGATCATACACGGAGAGAGAGAGAGAGAGAGAGAGAGAGCGAGAAGAGAGCGAGGGAGGGAGGAGAGAGGATGGTGATGTGGACCGAGGAGCGGCTCTTCCCTCTTGATCTTATCTCCGCTCCCCTGTGAAGCTGTCGATCCCTGTTTCTTTAAGCAGCTGAGTGGGGCTTTTTTTTCCCTGCATTTTTTTTTCTTAATACCGCCTTGTGCGCCTTCACCGGTGTGTGTATTTGTGCATCTATCATCATCATCATCACCATCATCTGCAGCCATGTCTGACTCCGAGGACATGACGGAGTTCGCCAGCATCGTGGAGCGCATCGAGCGGGGCGAGGTGAGTCTCATCCGGATGATTTATGGCTCCTTGTGACAGCAGCGGTCTGTCAGTCAACACGCTCCGGGCATCGGCAGCGGCAGGCCCGCATGACTGTCAGAGGATGGAGAGGCATCCTCACACACACACCTCCATGCTATTCTTTGTTAATTCTGTGCTGCTTTATATTGGCCTGCTCTGTGCTGATATTGGAACAAGATCTGAGTTATTAATAGGCCATCTGTTCTATTAATTACCCCACCTACAGTTAGATCCACAGATATGCTATTCTGCAGTCTAACCTGTATGCCTCTGCTATTCTACCCATTGCTTGGGAAATTAGTTCAAAAGTATTGCTTCAATCCTGCATTTCAGCCTCTTATATGCCTTTATTCCCTCCAAATGCTCAAGAAGATGACCTTCCCACTCATTTCTGCTTCTCTGTTCTATTCAGTGTTAAATGTCATTTCTTCTATTTATAGAGAAAAAAGAAGTGAGCATAATGAGTTTAATTAGTGGCTTTGCTGGGTGTAGTTGGATAGTGCTGCAGGCGGATCACAGACTTCTGTCAATATGTGGGACACTTGGCAGCAGCTGTGTGGTGAGACGGGGCACTGGGTTACTGAGGTGTGTGTGTGGACGCATGGGGGAAGAAGGGGGTCGCTACTCATTCCACCCATTTCATGACTGACAGAATGCGTTGAAATGTATCCGACCCGCTCACACGATCTCTGAGATTCGTTCACGCCTGCATGGAGCTATATGGGTGTATGTGTGAGATGCACGCTCGATTGATTTACGGACCAGCTACAGTTGCTGAATTCAGTCATATTTTACAATGTAATCATGGCTGTCTTGCAGAATGAGCAATATGTGGTGTTGGAATGAAAGAGAATTAGGATGCCAGCAAATGTGAGCGCAAAGTCTGACAGTAGACTTATTGTGGGAGATTCTTTGTTGAGGTTCTTACTGTGGACTGCAGTGTACAGCACAAAAAGTCAATGTAATGTGTGTTTCTTATAGCTGTGAAACGGTTAAATAGATTCAGCAAATTTGGGGTTACATGTTGTGGAAATGCTCCAGATATTATACAGTTCAGGAGTGAAAATAGATCCATTCTTAATGAAGTTGTCAGAGGGTGAACTCAGTCACATCGATGCAGGATGCACCCTGGACTGGTTTCCATTCTGTCACATGGCTGTCACATCCCGACAGACAGCCGTTTATGATCACATTGACACCTGCAGGGGATTTGGAGGTCAGTTAACCTGACTTGCATGTTTTGTGACGTGTTGGAGGAAGCACAAGGAGAACGTGCAAACTCCTGTCCGACAGATCTGAACCCACAACTTTCTGTCTGGGAAGAAACAGCAAGACGATACTGTCCGCAGTGTCACGGTGCCACTGCAAGTTCTCCACCGACACTGCCCGCATTGTTTGCTGCCAACAAATGCTGCTGGAAAAGTGAATGACTCAACAGAGTCCTAAAGATGCCAGCAGCGCCTTTAGTGACTGCACACACGTTGGCCGGCAGATCATCTTCACACGTTTCATTCACTTCATTCTGTTCTGTGGCACCGAACTGTAAATTTTACACTTTACCACCTTAAGAAATCACAGCCCCCCTCCCCCAAACCCCCCCAACAAGCTGTTACACGCTCCATTTTGTTGTCTGACCAAAGTGTTGTTGGGTTGACTTACAATGCGGCCCCAGTGCACAATAAAATTAATTGCAGACCTTACCAATAACCACTGCAGCAAGCAATTACCGCATCGTAAATCCCCTGAAATAAAGGGAGGGCCCCTGACATCAGAGGAGAGTGTGAAGTGAACAGAAGTTGGAGTCAACATGGGCCCCTTTGTGCCTCAGTGTTGAATACAGTAGCAGAGTGTCAGACTGGAGACTGTAAAATCCTCCGCTGCCTGTTTCTCTATTAATACTAACCAATGTTTTGCATGAAACTTGAGAGTTTCTGCGTAAACTTTATATATTTTAAGCACTGATACTTATAGACTCTTCAATCAGCAGCCCGTCCTCGGCAAGCCAAGATCAAGTCAACCCAACTTTTTGATGCATTGTCAAACATCTTGTTTAGGTTTTTTGCCGCAAGTGCAAATATTATATTTCATGCTGCAAACCCTGCAATCTGCACACACAAGGCCTTTTACCGATTTCCGATATCTATTGAAACTTCCTTCATTTTTCCTTTATCTGTGACTGTTTTTGTTTGCATGCACCCATCCAAGACGTCCTTGTGATGCAATCTGGCTTTCTGTGGTTCAGTCAGCCACACTGGGCCTAGACTAAAACATCTCAGCAAAATGTCATGACATTGTGCACAAGCATTCGTGGTCTCCAGAGGATGACGCCTAATGACTTCCACCAGCACGTCGATATTCATGCTTCAGAGTAAAATACCTCTACAGCTATTGAACAGATTGCCGTGAAATGCAGATACTCACAGTCCTTAGAGAGTAAATTCTGCTGACCTTGTTGCCCCATAGTTGATAAATGGTTGACAACTTTGGCTTCCCCTTGACCTTTTCTTTAGTATGTAAAGCAGGTCAAAGTGTTACACAGTGCCTACGCAGTAAAATAGCTTCACATTTATTTTCCGGCCCGTTTAACCAGCCTCTTGGTTCAGTGTGATATATTTTATGAACCCACACCCAGTGGATGAAGTCTGCTTCCTTTGGTGATCCAATGACCTTTGATCTAGTTCCACAATCAGGTCAAAGTTAAATATCCGAAGGTCTTTTAGATGGCCTGGCACAAAAGATGCTACAGACATTCATTTTGCCCTCAAGACATCACAATAACCTTGGAGAACATCTCCTCTATTTGTCCTGTGCTTCAGTTTTGCAGATATTTGGTCACAAACCAAAGACATTTCCATGAAGCTTAGTTGTATTTTTGTCAAATGTTAATTAGATCATCTTGTTAACATGTAACCACAAATCTGATAGGTCGTGTTTATTCTCTGAAACTCAAATATCTAAGTTTCAGTGAATGCAACTGTAGTGTTCAAGTGTAAGTCATTGCACCATTAGATGGCTGTAGCAGCTCAGCAGTAGTCAGTCGGCTGTTTAGCTCATCCATAAACATGACAGAGAGCGGAAAATGCACCTTTTGTATGCCTTTAGTTTAGTCGGTGGAGGCATGCATACAGACCTGAAGACATTTGCAGGAGCAGAGGTTTAGTTTGTTGCTTCTAGGTGTTTGCTGAAGTCTGAGTTCTTTACAAACCTACAGCATTAAACAGCAGCAGGATCCATATGACTGTCTCCAAAGCAATAAAGGTGCCCACATTTACAAACAGCACAACAACTAAAATAACTCTATTAAATATTTATAATCAGAAATTATTCCCAACATGAACACAGGATCGATCAGTATCTAACAGTAAATTACATTTTGTACTTTTCATGACGAGCTGTCACAAACGGAGTCCAAGTTTATAAACTAGAATTAAATCAATCCTGAGTCCTGAGCTCCATCACAGCTGTAAAACTAAGATCCATTTAAGAAAGTCGAAATATATTTTTGTGATGCGAATTTCCGTTTTAAATCAGGATGTTTGCAGCAGTCTTACTTTTGTGTGTATGCACGGGTTTTAGAAGTGACCTTTCTAATAAGTACACTAACTACCATAATGTGGCAACAGGTAGCCGAGGAACAGTGAACACACTCGTTCTAACATAAACTGCTGTAGTTTGGTAAATTATTATCACACATGGGCAGAATTTTCAGTGATGAAATCATAAATAAACTATAAACTATGGGTGAACTCTCTTCTCATGGGCTATTTGTAACCAAAATCCCATCCATCCATTATCTATACACCGCTTAATCCTCACTAGGGTCGTGGGGGGCTGGAGTCTATCCCAGCTGACTCAGGGTGAAGGCAGGGGACACCCTGGACAGGTCACCAGTCTATCACAGGGCTACACTTAGAGACAGACAACCAAGCACACTCACATTCACACCTACGGACAATTTAGAATCACCAATTAACCTCAACATGTTTTTGGACTGTGGGAGGAACCCGGAGAGAACCCGGAGAGAACCCACGCTGCACGGGGAGAACATGCAAACTCCACGCAGAAAGATCCCGGGTGTCCTCACCGGGATGCGATCCGGCGACCTTCTTGCTGCGAGGCAACGATGCTAACCACCGACCCACCTTGCAACCCTATTCGTAACCAAAATGCTCAGCTAAAATAACCAAAGTTACCAAAACAACCACAATATTAGCTTTACCTGTTACAGTCTATACACAGCAGATATTGACAGCCACTATAGAAACCAAAGTATACAGCGCATTCTGGTGAATTCTAGTTAAGATTTGAAGTGAACTTTTTCGCTCCCCCATGAAGCTTTGTTGGGTAAAAAACAAGCACTAGTTGTTGTCATGCACAGTCCCTCCCATCTCAGCCGTTAAAGCTTGCACCTCCTTCAGAGGAGTCAGAGGTGTCTTGCTGGCAACTGTCACTGGTCACTCAGTCTTTGAGGATGGCCTACTTAAGCAGATTTACACATGTGCCATATTCCTTCTATTTCTGAATTATGGATTTAACTGTACTTCAAGGAATATTTCGAAGAGGAACAGGAAGAAGCCTTTATTGCCACAAATACATCACAGCACTGTGATATACAATACAGAAATATGATATCCCAGTTGTGGTCAGAGCACGGGGTCAGCCATGATAAGACGACCCTGAAGCAATATTCAGTGACTTGGAGATTTTCTTGTATCTCTTCCATGACTTGTGTTTTTCAATAGTCTTTTCGCAGAGTTGCCTGGAATGCTTTGGATTTTGTTTGGTCTGTATAGTGTAGTTAACTGACTCACCAGTGACTGGACTTTCCAGGTACAGGTGTCTTTATATGACAACCATTTGAGACACACTCGCTGCACTAATCTCCATATTACTAATTGTGTGACTTATGGCACCAAGTGGCAACACCTGTGTTAAAGCAGGTGAGTCACTTTAAAGGGAGGGAAGTCTTAAGCTACGACTTTTTTTTCTCTTTTCTTTCATAAATTCTTGTCAAGAAAACCAAATTAAATTGATTCAATGTTGAAAAGCAGTGACAGGGGAAAACTACTGAGGGAGTCAGGAGAATATGTTTTATAGGCACAGTGTCAGCATGCAAATGATGAACAGTCGTCCTCAAATGTATTCATACCCTCCCATTAAAGAAAGAGAAAAACAGCTGAAATAAGTTGAAACTGACAAAAGTAATAATAAATAAAAATTTACTGAAAATCATGACATTGTGGTTTAACAGAAATATTGAAAAAAAACAAACAAGCAAACAAGCATGATGTGACCTGTAAACTAATATTTAGTTGAACAACCCTTTGAGCCAATCACTGCAATCAATTGTTTTCTGAAACTCTCAGTCAGACTTCTGCACCTGTTGACAGCTATTTGGATTTCACTGCTCATCAGCAAAGTGCTCTAATTTGTTCGGGACAGTTTCTATTCTTTTTTTTGTTTAATTATTTTTTTCAACCTCAATTCAAAAGCAACGTCTTATTTCACTAAATTACAATTTAGCAAATTTTTATTTGTTATTATTTTTTTCAGTTTCTAGTTATTTCAGTGACTATTGTGAATTTTGCCTTTTCTTTAATGGAAGGATATGAACACATTTGACTGTAACCTTGTATGACTTTTTGTGTTTTCTCAACCCTTAATTTCAGTTACTGCTATCTGGCTCATAACACTGCTTCTTATTTATCTTGTTACACTTCATACATACCTTAATTTTACTTATTTTATTTATTTATTTTTTGCCCTGGTGATGGCGGTGCGAATAGATGCAGCGGCCCCATTAGGAGTATGGTCCTCCAGCTGCAGTATGTCAGACAGAAAAGCCCTGCAGAGGATAGGTAGAGGAGCTGAGAGGGTCATCGGAGTTTCCCTCACCTCTGTCCAAGAACTTCTCCAGAGTTGCTGCAGGAGCAGGACCCTGAACGTTGTCAGGGATTCCTCACACCCTCTCCATAAACTGTTTGAACTGCGACCATCAGGCAAACGTTTCCGGAGCGTTAAAGGAAGAATCTCCAGACTGATCAACAGCTTCATTCCACAAGCTGTCAGAATGCTGAACTGCTGATCCCGACATTCAGATTCAGATTTGTTTTATTGTCATTGTAATGCGTGCAATGAAAAGTAAGGTGCCTTTCAGTGCAAAAAAACAAAATATAAAAACTTATAAAACAACTATATACAATATAAAAGAATTACAAAAAAAATAAAGAACTCTATATAAAAAGATGAAATTAAATAATGAGCAGAGTGGATACTGGACAGAGGTAGTGGAGTTGTATACTTACAATATATTGCACTTATTGCAACAGGGAGGCATTTATGGCTCTGACAGCAGTTGGAAAAAAAGCTGTTAGTCTGTTAGTCCTGGTTCTGATGGCTCTGTACCGTCTGCCCAATGGCAGTAGCTCGAACAGGAAACGTCCCGGGTGGTTAGAGTCCTTCAGGATGGTGTTGACTCTCCTGAGGCAGTCAGAGCCATGAAGGTCCTCCAGTGTGGGTAGAGGGCAAACACTTGTTTATTTAGATTGCTTGGATCCTGAAGAATCGCTCTCTCATCTTGCCTGTACTACTGTGTATGTACAGCGAAATGACAACAAACTTGATTTGATGTGATACCACTGGCAATACTTCTTAATCTATATGTTACTATTATTGTTAGGCACAAAAACAGTGGTTCTCAAACTTTTTAAACCACGACCCCCACGATAAAATAAATTTGTGTTTGTGACCCCCCCAATTTGAATTTTCAATTTATAATATGTTGTTCATGCATTAATGCGTTAAAAATTAATGTGTTAATTCCACAGATTAATCTCTTTACATTAACCCACATTAATTTTCTTTTATATAAATGAATGAATTGAATTTATTCTGAACAAATGAAAGGGAAAAAATATATAAAAACAAAAGAAAATGATTTTTAAAAAAGAGCAAATAAAAATAATAATATCGCATTATCAAATCATAATATTTGAGAAAGGAGCGGGAAAACAACAGCAAAAAAAAAACAAAAACAAAAAACTCCTTCTATAAAGTCTGCTCCAAAAAGAGCTACAACATCATGACACCATCAATAAACAAGATTTTTGCACAATAAACTTCCACCATTGCAGACAGCAATAATATTTGGAAAGTTGCAAATTATTGATTTTCTGTTGCTCAGAATTTGGTCTGTGTGTGCACTTAACCAATGAAATTTCCCCTCCACCTGTTGTTACTTTTAATTTTGACAGCCCTAACACACATTTATTTGATAAATGTAGGCTTTACTTATATTTTGTATTTTTTTTTGCAATGATCTGGCGACCCCCTGATATTATCTTGGAACCCCCAGTTTGAGTCCCCCAGAAAACCACTGCACTAAAACACCAAGCCAAATTCCTTGTATATATATAAATAAAAACATTTTTAAAAAACCCTTCTTGGCAATGAATCCTGTCTGGTTCTGATGATGAACTCTCATATTGACACAGTTTCCAACTTGCCTTTATGCAGCCACAACAAAAAACATAATGGAATTCCTCAAGTTCAGTTAGGGGGGCTTTTGTTTAATTCTGTGCCACCCCATGGTTTCCAGTCGCCCCATGTGGCCACCCCCTTATAAAAAAAAATGTGGAGAGGCCAGTGCAGCCAAGTCGACTAAAACTTTGCGATCACTGCAACATAGTGCAGATTTTTAGCTGGATGCAAGAAAACAATCCTCTGTGCTTGATAGATTTAAGTGAAGTTTACGTGTAGCACATGAATGCAGCATCAGTTCCTCCCCTTTCCTCTCTCTCTCTCTCTCTCTCTCCTCCCCCTGCGCGCTCTGCAGCACAGAGGCGGCTGCTGCTGATTCACTGCCTCTCAGCAGCGTCACACTATTTAAATTCACTCCGCCGTCGCTGTCGGCATCTTCAGCTCGGGAGGAAGTTTGGCGTTGTTGAGTCCCAACAAGCAAAACAAAAAAAAGAACGCCGGTTCTGGTGTTTTTTTTATTATTATTCCGGCTTGTGTTCAGTCTCCTGAGCATGTCTGCAGAGATGCGGCGCAGCAGCAGCACGATTGCGGTAAGTGGGAGGAAAAAAGTAGGAGATTTATGGAGTTGATTTGCGGCTCGTCATTGTCTCGATGCGTCTAAAGAAGCGCAGGAGGAGGAGGTGGTGTGGGGGGTAAAGTTAGTCCTGCTGATTTTAGCTCCTTTTTTTTTGTTTCATTTCTCCTTCTGGATTTAAACACGTGCGGAGGCGTTTTTTTTCTTCCCTTAATGAGTGTTTGTGGAAGCAGCAGGAGTGTTGACTGACACCAGCTGAAATGAATGAACAATCGGTCGTCGCATATGGGAGCCCCAGTCCTCCATCTGGGCCCTGGTGGACGCGTTTTTTCTAATCGTCTTTTATGTGCTAAAACGTGAGCTGCTGGAATCGAGTGTTTAACTGTTTCTCTCTATATTTAGCCGGGCTTTAATCCTGGCTTATGTAATGTATCAGAAACATGGTAAAGACACTGTTGTTGGCTGCTGCTACTGGGACTGAGTCCATTATATTAAAAGTGGATATGAAAGTGTGCTCAGGTAGGAGAAAGAGGGAACTTGCATGTAATAAAAGAACATTTTCTCTCCTCACTGACACAGAAACATGTTTTCACAGTGCAGACAATAGCTCTATTTTAGTTGTAAAATGTCCTAATAATAGGATATTGTTAAAAAAAATCAAAGAAAGCTGCATCCTCGCCTTTCAAGCTCTTTATCCCCAGACAGATCTTTGATGCTATTTCTGCTGTTCTGCTGTTTCTAAGTCGTCTTCATAAAAGTGCAATTTCTCAGTCATCACGTCTCCATCCCCAGGTTCCGATCAAGAACATCGAGAGGGAGCTGATATGCCCGATCTGCAAGGAGCTCTTCACCCACCCGCTGATCCTGCCCTGCCAGCACAGCGTCTGCCACAAGTGTGTCAGGGAGCTGCTCATGATGAACCACGAGGACTCCTTCGACGCCGGCTCCGAGTGCTCCCTGCCGGGCAGCCCCAGGTCCAGGGTGCCATCCCCCTCCATGGAGAGGCTGGACAGGCTCGTGAGATCAGGTGGGTCTCGGGGTAAGGAACCGAAAATATTTCTTCTCTCGGTAGATGGGATAGACGCTCTCCGGACGAGAGGGGTTTTGTGTGGAGCTTCTGCAGGGTTAAAAGCTTTTCTATAGCCTGTATGCACATTGCAGCCTCATTATTAGAGCTGTTGTGATGGAGCTAATAACAGCAGGAAATGCAAGTATCAAATGCATCTGTGGTAATTTGTGGGGACTTCCAGGGAAGGCAACATGAGTAATGTCGACTTTGTGTTGCAGTTTCTTCCTCCTGATTCCCTCAACTTCAGCTTTTAGTTCTGCGGTCATGCAACAGGTTTCAGTGGCTGCAGTCAGTGATTTACAGAAAAGGACGGAAGATTTCTAACTAAAGGAAATGTGTGATACAAACAAAACCCGAGGCTGTATTTTATTACCTATCAAACAAAAGGGCAGCGCTGTTGGGATGAAGACTGTATGGCCCAATAGGCAAATCTTTAGCCGATGCAAATTAGTGGTCAAGAGTGAACAAGCTCATGGAAACTCTGAGGAAGGCTGAAACTGGGCCAAGCGTTATTGTATATTTGGGTGTTAGTGTGGCGCAGACACTGCCCCTCCTCCTTGTCTCGTCCCAGACCAAGTGAAACCGAACATGAAAATGATTTTTAATAGTTTCCTCACTCAGCCATAACTTCGTCCGTCATCTCTTCTTCTAACAGATTTCATTAGGAGGAACCTGACAAGCTGTAGTTTTTGTCTACAAGAGAAAAGAGCCGTTGACAAGCTCTCTCAAGCCCTAATTGTCTCCGCTGTCTGCCTTTTGGTGGCCCCGGGGCATCAAACATCCCCTTCAATCACGCAGGGGCTCATGTGTTCATTTGAAAAATTGTCTCAGGAGCAGACAGACGTGTAGCTATCATTTACACTCCACCTTTAATCGGATATACAGGCATGTGTGTTATGTACACACGACTGAACAAAGCGTATCTGTAAGCTCCTTTAAGGCATTTTTAAACTCTTAAAACCAAGCTGAGCTGCAGGGAGGGAAAGCTGTGGTTGAGGCGGGGGGCGTGCAGGTGGCTAAATTTACTTATATTTTTTTAAAGAAACTTCTCCGCTCAACAGATTGCTGCAGCTCAGGCTCCAGCAGGTCAATGTCTAAGCCTTGAAAACAGCACGGTGGGACACAAGGCTGCCTTTCTGCAGCCTGAGAGCTCCGGGCTACGAGCCACCTCCATAAAGATGCTGTCTCATTTACACTCTCGACCAGGCCGGAGTCGTGTCTGACTTACAAGCTAAATACTAATTCCAAGCAGGTTTTTGTGTTGAGACAGAGATTACCAAGAGAAGCTCCGATCTGAATCATTTTTTGCTCCTTTTACGGTGACGTTTAATTAGCAGTGATGTCTGCTGGTGCACATATTTTATCATCTTATGCAATGTTGGTTGCCAAACTTTAACATTCTATATTAACTGTGCAAGATGTGAAGTATGACAGTCGGTTTATAGTTAAAGCTGTTTATATATAATATGTGGTACTGAGACATAACTCAGTAGCTGCCAGTGAACATAAATATCTATTAAATCAGAGACATTGCAAGTTTTGATTCTGCTTGTAAGGGTTTAAATGCATTTAGAGCTGAAGATAAACGCTTATGCTTCAGTAGCTGATGCCTAAATTCATCCAATTTTTAGGCAGATTTTGAGTGATAACATAAAATGCACATAATACTTGATTTTTGACTGAAGCCTTAAGTAAATGAAGGTGCTGCTCACAAGTGGAAGTTTGGTGTTTGCATGAAAACACTACAGAGTTAAATATATCATATGCTTAATGTGCTGAATGGATTTGGGACATAATCAGTTGCACATGCTTGAGACCGAGTTCTATCTGGTGTTACCTGGTATTCATTTAAGTCCGATGCCTCAGAGCAACACTGAGAATCGAAGCCAGAACACCAGAGCAGAAATAAAAACAACCCCAGAGTACGGTGAGGTGAACAACTTTTTCTATTCAAAACCAACCGAGACTCTCGAGCACAGCCTCCCTCTTTCAGATTCCCCCCTCTTCAGCCCTGAATGAGTTCATTCTTCACTGGCAGCGCTGCATCTGTTGACGCAGGAAATAATCAAATCCTGCTTTTGGGTAAACAAATCTCACGTCTTGCCGACAGCCATTGTGTGCACAGGGGTAATTGTTGGTGTGACTTCTATATCCTCGTTCTGTTTGTATGTAAATTGATGCACAGTCACTGGCAGTATAGTTAATGCACTGTTAATTCAGTGATGAAGAAAACGAGTTAATTTAGTCGAGTCGTTCGCGGGTCCTGGTGCAAGTGGAATTCCCTCGAGGATTATTCTGCGAGGTTGTTCCCGCTTTAAGTGCTTTTAATCGGCACATTACGAAACGCAAATTCTCAGTGCGTTAAGAATATTTAAGAAGCCTCGAAGTACGTTATGAACATTAACTCCCAAACTAATTCCCCCGACTGCCTTCGCCACGGGGAGATCAGATCGTTGGTAGCCATGGTGACACAACCTGCCGGTGAGGAATGAATGAGGGATTAGATGAAGGCAGAGAAAGAGAAGACTTAAGGCTATATTTATCAGCTCGGACAAACCTCGCTGCACGGGGACAGAGGAAGGCGGCCACTAAAACTTCATCAGCATTGTTCCTCAGCTTCATTTTATTTTGTGTCACTGGAGCTCAAACAGTCTGATGTATAAATGTTCAACAGCTAACTCTTGATATGTGCACTTCAAAGTTGATGTAATTGCTTTTAAATTACTATTATTGAAATGTTGGGAAATGTGCTTGTTTGCTTGTCAGATTGACACCATTGTCGTGTAGGTACTTCTTTGTTTGCTAAATATGAAGCTAGGAAACCATTAGCTTAGCTTAGCATGAAGATCAAAAGTTACTCTTAGTTACTGTGGCTATGCTAGTCAAGCTCTTATCACAGTTTATAGCGCTAACTGGGCCAGTTACCACCAGAAAGTATTTCTAAAACACTTTCTTCTAAAATGCAGAGGTTGGCAAAAGCAGTTTTCTCATTTTAAACTGCCAACCATCTATTTTGACAGCTGATATCACCGTAACATTTTATCAGCTGCGGCTAGTTGGCTAATGAAGCTAATGTCAATGCTAGTGCAAGTTGGTGGAAAGACAGCGTAAAAGCATCTTAAATGCGTATGAGACGTCATAAGCTTCAAGTTCAGCAGGAGAAGCTTAGTAATTGATCTAGTTTGTTTAATCTGTGCAAAGGCTGGAAGTAGTGTAGTAGTGCTGGTAGGATGATGGTTGTAGCTTTGAAAAGAGCCAAGCTAGCTATTTGCAGTCGTAATGCTAACTGAGCTAAGCCGGCTATTTCCTGAGTTTAGTTTCATATTTTCCATGTAGGTATGACAGTGTTTTTTCTCTCAGCAAGTAAGTGAATAAGTATATTTCCCCAAAACTCCCAACAATTATAAATTGAACTTGTCCACCAGATAAATGGAAGAGGTCTAAGGAGCATGCCTGTGTTTCTGTTATGTGCTTTTTATTTTACAAAACACTCCTAAAAACTTTGTTAAAGACCCTCTCCAGTGTTTGATTAAATCCTAAAAACTCATCTGCTGTGTCTCTCTGAACCCTCGAAACCTGCGGGCAGATTTGTAAGCCGTGTAGTCTTTAAATATTTCCACAAAAAACCAACACCATCTGTCAGCCAGAACTACTTAACCAAACCTAATTTCACAATCATGTGCCATTTAAATAACTTTATTCTACATGTCTAGTTTGAGAATTTCTGAAAAAGTAAACTATTTTTCATAGCCATGTTCTGTAGAAAACTAAATCCAGACTACTGAGAAATCATGAGTGACTCGTCTACAACAGTCTTGAGACATAAATTCAGAAATTTTTTTGGTTGAACTGCAGGCAGTGTTTGCACAAAGCAGATAGGAGACAAGTATGGAAATAAATTTAAAATCTAAGTAATATAACATATGTAGAATTTCCACAGGAGGGGGTCTTTAAATTCTAAATCATGTTTATTTATGCTTCAAATTGGACCACGTTAAAAAGTGCATAAATGAAGAGTTAACTGTCCTTCAGTCACATCCTGTATGTGTATTTTAAATGCTGTTTTGTATTTCACTTTGAACTGCATTACCAGATTTCTTTTGAAACTCACTTTTTTTTTCTCTCTGTTTAACTTTAAGTTGGCTTTGTTGTTTCTCCAATGTCACGATGTTGGAAAAAGAAAATTTGATTCACACGTCACTTCACATTATGTATTGTTTCATTATGTTCTTGTTGGTCTCACCTCACTTCTCTGTTCATTGCTTGCAGCCACAGTGCGAAGGTCGTTTGGAAGTCGAGGTAGACGCGGGCTCCGTGTATTGAGTAGCTGTAGTAGTGAGTACAGTGCTACTAGAAACCCTTGTGACACCCTAGTTTGGTTCTACCTTTTTCTCTACATAGTCTACTTTAGCCCCTGTCAACACGACCATACAGACTCACACCGCCGGGAAGGGATTATAAAAGTAGGCTTTTTCTGGAGAGTTACTTTAGTTTTCTGCACCTACTGTTGTAAACCATGCTATTAATTTATTTCTAGAGACTTGATAAGAGGTACTAACACTTAAAAATGTCCACTGAGTATAAGTGTAATTTAAAAAAACTCAAATTGACAACAGATTTAGGTTAGGAAAATTGAGTGAAAACCTTAAAGGGACAATGAGTCAACATGCAAAAAGGCTTAAAGCAAACATGAGTCAGCATATAAGGAGCAAGCGATACCTAACGGAGGGACAGGAATTAGACGGAGGCCGAGTCCTGGACGGGGACGTTGCCCGGTGCCAAAGAGGAATTGAAAGGAACAAAGACTGAAATTAGTGCGAAAAGGAGTGAGGAAGTTTCCTAGGAGCTGAAGTGGAGTAGGAATGTGTGTGTGTGTCTGTACACTAGCTAAGCTTTGCATTCATTTCGTAAATCACGGTGGCAAGTAAAGCAGCTTTATTGAGATGGAGAACTGTAGGTCTCTGTTGTTTCTGAGTTAAAACACACACACCGAAGAAAAAAACCTACACAGTGTGTTTGGACTTGCCAAGATTCTTAACTGGGTTTTACTGACTGATATGTTTGCCTTGAGGGTACTCTTTATGCTTCACTTGACAATCATTAGTGTTTGAGAAACAGTTTATAAGAACACAGACCTGTTTGAGCGTACCTCTAATCATTTTGGGCTTGATGAATTAGGAGCCATCAAACTGCCGAGTAAAACAAGACCGAGCGTTGCTGATCTTGTCGGGCCAACGAATGCACTTATTTGACGTACTCTGTGGATATTTTTAAGAAAGTGTTGCTCTTTTCTCTGTTTAAAACGCAAGTGATAGATGTTTTTTCTATTTAACAATGTAATAAGACGTATTGTTAGGAATAATAATGATTAAAAAAAACGAGACGCATGAGAAAATAGGGATTTATTTTTCTTTAGCCTTTCAAGGAACAGATTAAAATCACATTCAGGTTTTTTTTTTGCATCAGAAAGGAGGAAGACCTTTATTGCAGTCGTACAGTTGGCTCTCCGACTGATACTGTCAGAACAGAATGTCAGGACCAATGTTTGGATGACATTCATCAAGCCAAAGTAAACGAGACTCCACAGATTTGCATTGGAAGATGGAAAAAAGTAAATGATTCGCTGTTCCTGGATGCACCACGAGATCCATCTTTATTTTACAAATATTCACTGAAGATAGTTACAGTAGAGGTGAATGCTAAATATGTTCATGTATGTTCACTGCAGCATACAAACGCAGTGCCAGTTAAAGCCTCACACTGTGTCTGAAGATCTCTGCAGGGGAATCGAATCACCTCCCTTCTGCTCTGCAGTGACTCGTCAGTTTCTCGCTTCGGCTCAGCCTCCCAATGCGGATCCATAAATCAACACAAACACACACACACACTTTGCTGCAGGCGACTCCTGTGTGCGTCTTGTTCGTTCACACCTTCTGTGAACCCGAGTCCCTACATGTCACACGCATGACTAAAGACGTGAACACACTCGCTGTCTTTGCAGGACAGAAAATGACCTTCTGCATCAGTCACTGGTTTAAATATGGAGGCTTTCTGCCAGACGTCTCCTCCTTTTCATCCAATTGCCTTAACAAGACCATGTCATCCTCATCTACATGATAAGCACAATGTTAGGTTCACCTTTGTCGAATGAATTCAGGTAGGAGAAGTTATCCATGTGCGGCAAACTAAGCTCAGTAGTTCAGACTTTACCTCCACATAGTGAACCGTCACTGCACTGTCACGGCCTTCAGTTCTGCTCACGTCACACGGCATGCACATGGCCACACACATCACATAGCTTCTGTTTGCTGTTCTGCCACTGCTTTTCCCCTCAGCTGCACCTTTTGTTGTTGTTTTTTTGTTCTCTTTGTTTTGCAGAAGTGTTGTTTTAAAAGAGCTTTCCTGTGTTTCGCCTACCTGAGGAGTGTTTGATTTAATTTTCAGGTCCTCGGAAACGGAGCGGAAACACTGGCTTGCAAACTGAGATAAATCGAGCACTCCTCGCTTCCCCTGTCCCCCAAAAACGTGAAGCAATATTTTTATTTTTGCGTGCTGGCTTTCAGTGTGGTAACCGTGTTTTTGACAGACCCTGCCTGTGTCTGTGATGTGTCGTCGTGTGACAGTTCCTCTGTGTCCACCTCGTGTCGCCGTCTTGTTATGATGCTGCCGCATCAGTAACAAGCACGATATTGTGAGAATCCCTTGAAAGCAGTGCTGCTTTAAGAGGAGATTTGTGGTTGTGTGAAAAGTGTTGATGCATTGAACTGGACATGGCATATTAAAGTTCAATTGCTTGAAATTTTTTTGATTTAAGACTTTGGCTTGATTTCTATGTCCCACAGTGTAATTCAGCTTCATTGCTTGATTCGAAAATGCTGTGATTTGTCATATTTTTTTTATTTTCTCAATCACTCATTTAAGAAACTAGAGTTCTTTCTTTCGTCCAGATCATTGTGAGCACCTCAAATACTCTTCACTCCTGTGTTAAATGTTGAATGACCTGGATTTCTTACTAAGACAGTCTCCATAAGCTCCGAGGATGCAACCTTCCCCATGACTATCCTCTATCTCATCATTCCTCTCCCTGCCCCAGTGCTCTTGGATGGTCTCTCTTCCTGGACTTTATTCCCTCATACATGACAACTACTCTATGCATTGCCTGTACTGGTGTTTTGCTCCATACGTCCATGCCTCCGTTGAGTAGTTGTCACAGTGGAAATAAAGCACAAAGGGAGACATGCTGAGGCCCTATTTATTAAGGCTTGATGTGTCCAAAGGCATTTTTGCCTTATGATCACACTTGGCAAGTCAGAGCTGATGATGTAAGGCTGCTTTTGTGAAACACAGCCCAGATTCTGTTGAACACAAACCGGGGTTCACGTTGATCAAAGCCCCGGTTTGACTCTCTTGGAAACTATTCCATCAGTGTAATTTGCAGTCATTGGACATTGTTGCTCTTATTTCAAAATAGAGCCTCAGACAAGACTATAAACTGGGTGACCCAAGGCTATGAATCCATGTTGCTCATGCCCTTTTCTCCTCCAGGTTCCATCTCGTCCCCGGGGTGGCGCCGAGGCTCTGTGACTCCCCGGGTCACCACCATCCCGTGCCCGGGCTGCCACCACGACATCGACCTCGGCGAGCGCGGCATCAGCATGTTGTTCCGTAACTTCACCCTGGAGAGCATCGTGGAGCGCTACCGGCAGGCGGCCCGCGCCGCCGTCGCCATCATGTGTAACATCTGCAAACCTCCGCAGCAGCAGGAGGCCACGAAGAGCTGCATGGACTGCAAGGCCAGCTACTGCAACGAGTGCTTCAAGCTGCACCACCCCTGGGGCACGCCCAAAGCCCAGCACGAGTACGTCGGTCCCACCACGAATTTTAGGCCCAAGGCAAGTACTACCGCTTTCTTTTAAGTTCATTCTTTTGTAATTATCTGGTGTTTTTTTTTTTTTTCAGACAGCAATCAAAATATGTTGTTTGCTTGCTTTGGACTATGAACATTACAGGAGATAAGCTGTCACTGTCAAAAACAGACTTTAACATGTATAGATTAGTCATCCAGCATGTTTAAAAGGTTCATTGAGTTGGAAATGTTTTGGAGTCAGTGGTTGGAAGTGAACATAAATCTCTCACTGTATGATTTTCACTTGAAACCATGGTTGTCAGTGAACCTAATAGCTGAAAATTTTGCAGCATAAAAGTTGCGTCAAATGTTCTCACGTTGATGCAGTTTAGTCAGAATAAACCCTTAATTATATTATTTTTTTCTCTACATCTTCGTCTGTTGCTGCATTATTGATCCAGCAATCTGACTTAATGATATTAAAATGCTCAGATAAAGGTCCAACAGATTTTAAATGTTGGGTTTTCATCCCTGTATCGCTTTGTTCTTTGCAGTTTTTTGAGTCCTTGTTGATCAAGCAGCTAAAGGTAGTCAAGTAAAACTTCTGATGGGGATCTTGGCGTAGAAAAGAAGTGCTGATTTAACTTCTATTTTAAGACACATCAGGAAACAGTTCACACTGAGCCGTCTACTGCCCTTTAGGCCATCTTCCTTGTTTCACTTCAGCTAGTTTTTTGATCAACCAGCGTGCAGTAATCTGTGCCGTCGAAACACTGCAGCTAAATGTGTGTTCATGCATTCTTTGGTCTAATTTTAAACTCCTGGTTGTTCTGGAGATTATGTAACCGTATAGTATGCAGCTGTGTGCAGCACTTGTGCCCATGACCAATTTGTCCTCGGGGACAATAAAGTATGTCTCATCCCAAATATCCCAGGTGCTCATGTGTCCCGAGCACGAGATGGAGAAAGTGAACATGTACTGCGAGGTGTGCAGACGGCCGGTGTGTCACTTGTGCAAGCTGGGAGGATCCCACGCCAACCACAAAGTCACCTCCATGAGCAGTGCCTACAAGATCCTCAAGGTAACACGGACGGACACTTTAGATCTTTTGAGAAAAGATAAGCTTTTGTGGGTGAAAGCTGAGCACACTGGACTTTTTTTTGTTATCTGCGATGCCTGAGTAAATCGGAGTGAAACACAAAAATGGCTTACGATAACAAGGATTAATCTGCGCTTGCACACAATAGCCAGTGTTGCCGGAGGCTTGAAGTAGCCACAGCCAAACAAAGCAGGCTTAGAACTTGGAGTTATTGATGTTTTTAGAGTGAAATTGCCAAAAACTACTATTTTATGATGATATTAAATTAGTAAAAAAACATCATAGGATTTGAAGAAGTGCATTTAACCTGACAGACTTTTACTGAGCAGGATGTTTTTGCTCATATCTGAACTATTTTAATCAAAATCCTTAAGAGAAAAAACACCCTACAGGTCCCTTGATCTCTCATCTCCTGCTGGAATATTAATGCCTGACCTGTACTTGCGCTCCAGATATCAATCTCTGTCTGGAAACCAAAACCCAGGCTGGCTAACTGGGTTAAAACTCACGTGTGGTCATTAGATCTTTACCACTCAATAGAATTAATTTCAATCAGTTTAAGTGTTTGGTTTAGCTTATGTGGAGACAAAAGCGTGAGGAGATGGTGCTTTAGGGTTGTGTGGTTTCTATGACAGCATCATGCAACACACAAAAAAAAAACCCTTTTAACAGAATAGGCTGTAATTGAAATTGAGTTTTAATCTTGTTGGCACGAACTTCTTCCAGTTTAAAGGTCCTGGTGCTGCGTGGTTCAGCAAGTCCAGGCGGAATCTGTGTGAAACTCAATACGCCGGTTTGTGTTGACACAAACATTGTGGTGCTTAATATTTAATGAGACACATTTGTTCGCCATTATTTTGTGTGCATTGTATCTTCAAATTGGTGGAAGGCGTATCGGATATCCTGAACAGTCCCGGAAAGCTTCGTCAGCCAGGAAATGGTTTGGGTTTCAATTACTCTGATGCGCACTAATGCACCGTCACGCTGCACGTGTGCGTCAGTCGGGAACTCCTTTAGTCAGTAGCTGCAGATGTGAATGTTATGAGACGTTGATGTGGCCCATGTTAGTGCTAATGCTTGGGTATGTGTAAGTAGAAGTGAATAAATCCAACTCTATTCCCCCAAAATGACATGTTTTCATAGAGTTCTGTGTGTGTGCATTATCTCTTGAGTCACTGTTGTGTAATCTCTATCTTGTTTGTCATCAGTGTTGTGTTATGTGTTCGTATCTCTGAGTTTCCGGCCCAATGAAACTCACTGTCAATGCTGCTGATCTGTTCTGTCACCAGGAGAAACTGGCCAAGAGTATCCATTACCTCATCAGCAAAGAGGACCAGGTCAGGACTCAGATTACTGAGCTGGAGGTGCTCATCAATCAGACCGAGGTGAGGGAGCTGAATCATGCTGCTGCGACGCCAACATCCTTTTGTTCACTCTTAGAATTTTGCACAATGCACTGCAGAGTTTTTAATTCTGCTTTCAAAATCACAGGTTCATTTTTTTTTTTTTCTTGCTCACACTTTTACAGTCTGCCAAAGGATGAAATTGCTCTGAAGTGTTTATATTCACACTGGTGCATTTAACTCATCAGTTAACAGGGAATTAAAAGGGTTTTCATTCAAGTCCTTTGAATAAAGCTGCTGTAAAGCGTTTTCTGTTAATTATTTCCACTCTCGTTGTCTCTTTTAACCTTCTAAACCTCCAAATCCAATGGCGGCTTTGACAGGCATGTTGTCTTTAAATACTTGCCTAAATTAAATCAGTTATCAGAGCAAGAAAATATAAAACATTTATAATCTGCTCTTCAGAATTTCTATGCTTCATATTGTGATATTTTATTAAAAGCCTTTTTTTCCCCCTACATGTCTCATTTAGGGGGGAAAAAGGCTCAAAATACACTGTTTTCAGGAACCACATTCTGTTGAAAAAAGCAAAAAAAAAAAAAAATCCTATGCACCTCAGTGACACAGTCGCGTGACAAAAATTCAGGGACTTTTTGGCTAACCTTGGTTGAACTGCAGGCTGTGTTTACAAAGAGCAGATAGGGGACAAGTATGGAAATCAGTTAACAATGTATGTAGTTAAGTTTCCTTAGTATGATGTGTCACCATTTTCTTCCAGTGCTGGTGGAAAGATACTGGAAAATAAAGTTGTTTTTTTCAATTTTTGGGAGAAAAATAATTACAGGAATTCTGTTTGTTGTCCTCAAAATCCCTTCATACTTCATGTCTCATTTAAAAATTCCCCCAAAATAAACTGTGTGCTCTAATGAGATTCTGTTAATAAGAACCAAGAAGCCATTAGTGACTCAACTGTGACCAAATTGGCATAACAGGCCTGTTTCCACTGAATTGCAGACAGTATTTGCACAGAGTATGGAAACAAATTAAACATGCAAATAGTAAAATGTTTGTAGTGTGTAGCATCACAATTTTTTTTCCAGTGTTGTCAGGTCCAGTATTTTCAATTCAACCATGATGAATTTTGTTATACTGCTGCACAAAACACATTGTGTGCTAAGTAATTGTGAGTTCTCTCTGCTTCCAGTCATGGTTATATTAAGTCTATTGAAGTACAGGACTTTTTGAAAAATGAACCCACAGTGAGTAAAAATGCGACTGGAGAAAGAAATCCCCCAGACACTGCTGTGGAGTCGGAGGCTTAAACCCCACCAACTTCACTTCTAAAGAGGATTCATATTAGTCATGCTAGCATCTTATAAAATGCTTAATTTCAGCCCTAAAACTGCCTTTGACTGCAGATAAGTCGATAGTTTGAGAAAGCACAACAAACGCGTGCCTTTTTAAAATAATTAAATAATGAAATAAAAACCAAATATTTATAAAGGTGTCTTGAAACCAGTTTGTTCGGTTGAGGAACCACTCGGAACAAAACTTACTCTGTGTACGAATAAGGAAGGTCACTAACCAAACAGTATGCAAACCACACAAACAAGGGAACACAGGATTTGGCTACTAGTTTCTCTCACGCATGTCTGGGTTTCAGACTCTGACCTTGTTCACCTTTTACTTTGAAGCTGTAGTCTTCAATACACAACCAACATCACACCTGTGGCCTCTGTAGGTTTTTAATTCAGCTTTCAGTGTCTTTCTTTTTACCACATATGACAGTACTGCTTTGTTGTACTTCCTAAAAGACGTGCTTGAATTCTCTCGACTTCTAACCGTGGTTGTGCTGTTTCCATAGATGTGCAGGACTTTATATGACACATGTACCTGTATGGGCAGCATTTAGTTTACTGTGTATTTCTACCAACCTCTGTGTTAGTCATGTATTTAAGAAGATAAAGTAAAACTACACCCCTTCTGTCACTGTTCCTCAAAAACCTTGTAAAGAGTAGGAACTAAGGAGAGGATTGTCACCAATCACATGGTCTTTAATAAACTGTTATGGTGATGTTCTGTGGCCGACTCAACACTTTGACTCCTCTGAGAATTTTTTATTTATTGTACCAATGTGTGTATATAGGAAAATGTATTTTCTTTGTACAAATTGACCAAAATGTTCTCTTCTCACAGGAAAACGGCCAGCTAGCAGAGCGTCGAGCCAACGAGCACTTTGAGCGTCTGTTTGAGACTCTGCAAGAGAGAAAATCGGAGATGCTGAGGTCCATCGAACAGTCTCGTAACCGTCGCCTGGACCAACTCAAAGGCCAGGTATAAAATGCCAGGATTGAATTTAATTTCTTTTTCATCTCCTCCACATTCATGCGTCTTTACTCATCATTCCAGGAGCTTTCGATGTCCATCAGGTTTGCATTAAACCCAGAAAAAAGGCTTTCTATGTACTTTCCTAGATCTGTCTGAAAAGGGTAAAAACAAGCCCTTTCCTCAAGATGATTATAATAACTGAATCTTTAAGTGCATTGACATTTAAGTGATATTTCACAGGTGGAGGAGTACCAGGGCATGCTGGAGAACAGTGGACTGGTGGGCTACGCTCAGGAGGTGCTGAAAGAGACCGATCAGTCCTGCTTTGTACAGACCGCCAAGCAGCTGCATGTCAGGTACACAGCAGAGCAACATTCACCTGATTGTTTATGACTGCTTTGACTTGATCAGTAATGGAGGTCAGCTTGTTAATATTCATTTCACTCAAATGGAAAAAGTTGAATGGCAAAATGTTAACAATAGTCTTGTATCTAAAACCACAGAATGGTATTTAGCATGCATCAAACTTTTACAAAATCCCCAAAATGATTTGTCTCAGTATTGATTTTAGCAATTTGTGTGATATGGAGATGCACAAATCAACTTGCTCTGTGGTAAAGATATTGCAGAGCAAATTAACTGAAGCATTATTGATTGAGGGCTGCAAGGTGGAGCGGCGGTTAGCACCGGTTAGCACTGTTGCCTCGCAGCTAGAAGGTCGCCGGTTCGTGTGAGGACACCCGGGATCTTTCTGCGTGGAGTTTGCATGTTCTCCCCGTGCAGCGTGGGTTCTCTCCGGGTTCTCCAGCTTCCTCCCACAAGTCCAAAAACATGTTGAGGTTAATTGGTGATTCTAAATTGTCCGTAGGTGTGAATGTGAGTGTGCTTGGTTGTCTGTCTCTAAGTGTAGCCCTGTGATAGACTGTCAGCTGGGATAGGCTCCAGCCCCCCCAGACCCTAGTGAGGATTAAGCGGTGTATAGATAATCGATGGATTATTGATTAAGGAAATGTAGAGGCTGATTTAGTTAAAATAGTTCTTGTCAGTCAAATATAAGGCTGTGGAAAAAAAGTCGTAACTTATCACTACAAATACAGAATTACTGCATTAGGGTGTCACTATTATATCTTTGAGGTGGAGTAGTTAAACCGTGCACTTTGCATGGCGTTACTCTTTAAACCCAACAACAGGAACATGCAGGAACAGTTGTCGAAAGCTGAAATCCTGACTGTAAACTGTCAAATTAATAATTAAGCAGCTTAGCAAAGATTACCAGATGCAAAATAAATTTCAGATTACAGAAGGTAAACATGATTTTTTTTTTTTCTTTTAAACTAAATCCACATTCGCAGACTGAACTCATTCATTTTGAACTGTTTACATGCAGTGTATCATTAGTTTTAGATCTTTTTGTAGGTTTCTGAAGTGGGATTTGTCCTGTTTATTTTAGCATCTCGAGCACCAATCTGATTATGTGTTTGGGTGACTGGAGTGTGTCAGGAAGACACAACGCCACGTGCACATAGGCTACCACAGTCAAGGGCAATTACAGGAAGACTTGTGCCGCAGTGTCCAGTCAGCGCTGTGCACCGGAGTATCCTCTGATCTAAGCTGACTAATTGATCTCCATTAGCAGCTTTGGATAATCTGGGCACCTTTTCACTCAAAAACATGATACTGCAGCCTGTTTAGTTTTCTCCTGTCGACAAAGATTTGGTTTTTAATCCTCTTTTTCACTTATTAAAGGCAACGTAAATAGAGTTACAACCGACTAAATGACCCCCAGAGTACAAGACTGATTAAAAATACGTGACATAGCCGACCGAAGAGAGAGAAAGTCTGGCTGCAGCTAATAGAGGTCCTGTTTTGTGTCCTTGCTAATGTGTTTGGTGGGCGTACAAAAGTACCTTTATGCTGTTCAGAATCGTTCTCCAGTAATAATGGTTTCCTTTATGTTATGTCTGCCTTGTATGTTTTTTAGGATCCAGAAAGCCACAGAGTCTCTGAGGACCTTCCACCCTGCAGCTGACCCCTGCTTTGATGAGTTTGTGCTGGACACATCCAGGGAGGAAACTCTGCTCAAAGAGATGTGCTTTGGTGGAGGTACGCGTGATTTATTTATTTAACATTTGCTCCATTTTTTTTATTTAATTTTTTTTAACCCAGGTGCAACATTCTTGACAGTGTTGGCAAAACCACGATCTGATGCATCAGCTTTTACCTGAAGTAACTTTCGGAACCTGACTTTTGATTGAGAATTTGGAATATTGCCATGTGTACAGGCTGCTTGATGAACTCGGTGGGTTTCTGTGCTCAGTCAAATATTACTCCACTGATTTGTCTCTGAAAAACTGTGTTAAAGGACAAGCCGCTTGTTCATGGGTGACTGGAAAAAGTGACCGTCAGGAAGATATGGTGACATTTTGAGCTTCTGTTCATTTTGCGAATATGAAGACGGCCTTTGTTCATGCGTCCTTTTAGACCGTGGCAAAACACGGCTGTTTTAATGTAGGGCCTTGCAGTTTGAAAAGTTAGTTTAACAAATGAAAGTGTTCTTTAAAACACGAAACAGCCACAATAAACAGTCTGTGCATGGCCCTGTGAACTCTGTTGTCCCAAGAGGTCAGAGGTCGTCTGTGGGCACCTAAATTGGATAAACGTGTTGAGCCTTGGGTGCGCTGCCAGTGGATTTGACTGCTCTGGGAAGCTTTGTTCTGGTCTGCTGACTTCCAAAGGCTTCTTCTGTAAACAACTGCTCAGGTAGAAATTTCCCAGGGATGAAAGGATGCGTCCTCTCTTGATTGCTCCGGCATGCTGCCTCTGTAGAAAATACATTGTTTTGCATTAATTTAGGTTTGCTCGTTATTATGAGGCCGTGACGAGGAGGCAAACGACAGCAAGTCGTAGCAGATGTGGTTTTCAAGCAACAGGAATAATCTTGTCTGATATTGCACCATACCACTGACATTTTCTTGGAAGAACTTAAACTGATGAGCAACACTTTTTTTTATTGGTTAGCAGACTGTAACTTGCATGCATTTCATTCAAGACTGTTTTTAAATTTGATGTTTTTGGCCGTTTTCAAAATGTTAAAGAGCTGGAAAAGATTCAACTAACTGGTATGTTCAAAAATTCTACATATACAGAACGACGCAGTTCAGATAAGCTATCAAATGCTAAAACAGGCTGCAAAAATGGCTTCATGAGGAGGTGTATATTAGTCACAGGCTACTGAAAGGTCAGTCATAGAGCTAGCGCTTCAACGTTTGGTGCAAACTCGTACCATCGTCAGATTAAAGCTTGTCACGCAAATCAAACTCTATACTAAAGCTGGAGAATTACACGTATTATACTGCAGCGAACATGAACACATTGACATAGTATGATGTTCATATTGGCTCCACCTTCCTCAAGTTCCTGCCTTAATGATATAATTACCAGACGGGGGATTGAAGCATCATAGCTGTATTTCAGTGACTGAGATGGAGATGTATTGAATACTGCAGATGGTGACAGTAAGTTGTGACGGTTCTCTCAGTCGTAGTTATCCACTGACTGGTGTTTTGATGTTTGGAGCCTCTACAAACTGAGAGCAGCTCTTTGTCTGTGATGAGCTGGTCAGTGCCAATAAAGGCTTTAGGTTTGAGTGGCAGCTGTGCTTCTAGATGTATGAAAACAAATTATTTGGGGATTAAATGATGCTGATATTATAGATGAAGCTGAAGTCTCTTGGCACAAGTCCATTATCCCTCAAGTGCAGCTAAACAAGCGACAGTTGTTCCAGTGACCGTTGGCGACAAACAAAGCCGGGGGTGACATGAGTTTGTGGGCTTTTGTTGCTACACTGGAGAGCAGCGCTGGTTGGTTTGTCCATCTCGCAGCCCGCTCTTGACTCTGTCGAGGTTTATGGACAAGTGAACTTGAAATGGGGCATTTTCTCTGACTGTTCAAACGAAGGGACGGTTGGACAAATATCAAATCATCCACTCCACTGTAGAATGTGGTGTAAAGGAACCACTATAAACCCCTGTGTTTTATAAATCGATAGAAAATGTTTCTATCACAAGTCCACGAGGGAAGCAATTGGAAGAGAAACGTTGGGGAAAAGTCAGATTTTACAGTTAATAAGTGTGAAGTCCTTGAAAAACTTTTGACCAAATACTCATTGAAATATAAAAGACCTTGCTGGTAAGTACCAGCACACAATGTTCAAAGATGACTTCACATTGTGTAATATATTCAGGTGATTTGTCAACCACCAGGAGCCCTGAAAAAACATTTAAAGAGTTGAAAATAGGATTTAATTCTCTGTAAAATAACTGCATGTGTTTAAACGATTAGTGTTGATGTTTCTAAGACTGTGCTGGCTTTAATTTACATTTTTTTGAACCAAAATAAGAAAAAATGTTGTATATTTTGGTTGACACAGCATTTTTGATTTGACATTTCCTTGTGTCATCCTTTTGTGAAGATTGTCATTAACAATAAACTGCAGATAAAGTGTCACTTCAGGCCAAAACATTACGTCATACGTCCCAGTCCTCGAATTATTTTATAGTTTATTCTGCAGTTTTCTTTTGTGTAAACAAGTCTATGAGATGAACATTTCCTTTATATAAAAAGAAAAGAATAACAAAAAGTGCATTTATGCTGTCCTCATTTTAGCAATTTCTCCTAAAATGACTGAATATTCATCATTTGGCTTCTTGGGGATTTTTTTCGTCTAAAAATGTGGAATAAACGGATCTGTGCTGTATCCTTCAGGGAAAGTGCTGCACGCAGCAGTTGTGTGGCAGTCATATTGATGTGTGTCTTTGAACTAAACAGCCTGCGGGAGTTAATGGTGCTCTTCCTCGGAGCTCAGAGAGGGAAAAGAAGCTGTGAGGGCATTTGTATTCTGCAGTAATTCAATTTAAGTCTTGGCAGATGATGCAGCAGTAAGGAACCACTGCGGCGCCTCTGGATAGTGTCCTATAGTCCTTTTACAGAACGTGACTGTGTTCAAATCCAGGAAACTGAACATACATTTATGGTTACTTATAGGGAGAGTTTTGGAACGCTTGAGGCTGACTTAAATGTGCTCACTGTAAAGATGTTTTGGTATGTCTTCTCCTCTGTGCAGCACTTATGGAAAAACATCACTTCGTAGCTTATTGTCAAGTCCTGAATATGATTAGCAGTCATGTATGAGATGTCTGTGTTCGATTTTCCTCAATGCCTCTTGCTTGTCCGCGTTTTCTCGTCATATCTTCCTCTTTGGAGAACCATGTGTTTGTGCATGTTGACCCTGCTACGGCCCTCGTGCCAGCTTTGACCCCACGCTCTGCTTCTCAAGAGGCTGTGAAAGGCTGTGTTGTCAACTGTAAATGCCCATTTGTGGTCCCATTTCCAACTGGGGCTGAGAACAGCACTTCTTTCAACTATTTCCACTTCAACTTTTACCATGCTCTCTACAAAATACTACGGCTCACGGAAAAGCGGCCAAATTCAAAGGAAATGTTGACAGTCCAGTCCTCTCATAATGTAGAGCAGTGGAATGAAAATGGACACAAGGGAGAGCGGCTCCCTACGGTGTAATTTGGCCTCGATGCTGTCTGTCTGGCAGCTGTCTGTACTGTATGTTATCAGTATTGCTTGTTTTTTTTCCTCTGAGTCATTGAACTAGTGCTGCCTGCTGTGTTGGATGGCTCACTGCCCTGTTTGGTCCTTGCTTGTTGGTCCATCTGTTGGAAACAGGTTAAAAAAGGAAGGCTTATTTGTCAGTATAGCAGATGGTTAGCGCCTCAGAAAGAATGTCTGATTGTGATTTACTCTAAAGTGGCACCATATTATTTAACTAGGTTACTACTAATTAACATGAAAGAATGGATCTTTTCACTTGGCGCTCAGGGTCAAGTGTTGAAAACAAGAATTTAGAGGAGTTGTCAAGTATTTTTCCTCCATTAATTCAGGGAAAGTGTGAAAACGCACCTTTAAAAATCAAACGAATGACAATGGCTGAGTTCAGGCGAGGCACATGAGAAAGTCTTGGGCTTTAAGAAGGGACAAGCTCATGAAGGAGAGCTGGCTGGGAGAAAAGACTTTGGAGATTGAGGATTAGCCGAGTGACTTGGGAGGCTCAGAGAGCTCAACGGCAGTGGTGACACTGGTCAGCGAGGGGAATCCATCTATAGGGGAAAGGAGCTTTAGAAAAGGGAAGAACTGAGAATGTCACAAGATGACAAAAATAGAAAGCGTAGAGGACTTGACAAATGGAAATATCATGAGGCGGCGAGGAGAGGGATTCTCTCAGGGAGGGCGGTAAAAGTGTTGAGAAAAATTGCCTTGATCTTGGAGGGGAAGACGGTGACCTACATGGTTACTGTAATGTGATTCTGTTTCTGGAGAAAAACAGGCTGAGAACTGTAAACGATAAGATGGCTGAAAGCTTTAGAGGGGGTCTGTCCTCTGACATAAATCGGGGGACGGGTGGGAAATTAAAGGTGAATACAAAGCCAGACAGGTTGATGCTTCACAGCAAATCTCTACAGCCACCAAGGGGAGGAAGAAAGGACGATAAATGTGTCGAAAAAAGTGTAATGGATGAAAGTTAAAGTGCAAGAGGAGGAAGTGAGAGGTGGTGGGGGTGTTTTTACAAAGTGCATTTCCTGGCAGGGAGACTGTGAAAACCTCTTAAGCTCCATTATGCAAGATGGTCTTGTCCATTGTCCTGAGTGGATAGTCCTGATCCTAACAAATCTAATCTTTGCCACACTTGGAATGCTTCATTTGCTTAAGCTGAACTTATTCAGCTGCAGTGCGGTGCTTAGCATGATTAAGAAACAAGTGATTTTACTGTTGTTCACTTGTATTCAGTGTTTTTTTTCCCTATTTATGCAAATGATCTACTGTACCTTGCTGTTCACTAAAAAGAATATTTTTCAGTATTGATCCCTGTCATGTAGGATATCTTTTATCTCCGGCACACTGTCTAGCTTGCAATCATATATATATTAATGCAACATTTCTGTCTGAGACCTTCATCAGGTACTATTTGCCTTTTTTTGTCCCTCTTGGATGTCCTCGTCCCTCTGTGATGCACCTGCCTCATGTGATAGATGAGCAAAGAGTTCAGTTTGGTATAAATGGGACAAAAAATTAGCATTGTTTTTACATTTTATGTTGCTGGCTGCATGTCAGACATGTAAAATGCAACGTTTTAGACCTCCTTACTATTGAACAAAATGATTCACTGGTGTGGAGAATGACCTAAGTGGACAGTCTTCTCCTTGATTAACATTTCACTGCTTTGGTTTTCTTTTCTTCCTAACCCTTCCCCAGTTCCAGACCCTCCTCTGATCGACTTGTCCAGTAGCCGGGTCTATAACGAGGCCTCAATCTGCTGGAGGCTGTCAGATGACCACCTACCCACAGATCACCACGTGCTTGAATACCGCAGGTGGGTACAAGAGAATATAGAAGGACTTTTCAGACAAGTTAAGAGATATGTGGCAAAGTCTAAATCATCGTAATCTTCTTCTCCAGACTTGGGGGCCCGAACCAGTCCCCTTCCCAGGAGGACGGTGAGGACAATGGGGTCTGGAGGGCTACAGACAGGGTGTATGGACCCAGCACTGTGGTGAGTGACCTGGAGCCTGACAGCCGGTACGCCTTCAGAGTCCGAAGCTGCAGGAACTCCATGTTCAGCCCCTACAGCCCCGAGGTCAACTTCCACACACCACCTGCACCTGGTAAGATATGTGGCAGTAACATTTATCTATTTTGTCCCTTTTTCCTTTATGATGGGGTTGTTATCTGTCCTTTGATTGTTTACTTGGATGTAAATGAAAATGGTAAAGACTGCTGAAGAGGAAATGTAAAAAAAACAACTCACTCCATAAAATTTGACTCGACTATTTCCTTAACCTTTGTTATTTGTTAAGTGCATTCATTAATTGACAAACTATCGGAGAACCAGCCCCTGTTATTGGGCCTCTTTTTGGCCGAGGCGACAGCTAAGCTCCTCTATCGCCTTTAGTTCTCAGAGCACGTCTCAGTGCATTGTGCTCGATTTTTAGGAAGATTATCAGATGACAGATGCTTCGCTGTGTTTCTGAATTTGGAATTTTCTTGTTGCGTGGCCGACGGAGGTAATGAAGCACAGCGGTGTTTTACTTTATCACCATAGTAATGGCTTTTGTGTTTCAGATGACTGAAACCAATATAGCTTTTGTCTGAGTGTGTGGGAGCGGAGTTGTACAGGGTGACGGTTTGGAAAAGAAACCTGCACTTGCATCTGTTGTTGGCTTTTTAAGCTTGCCTTGGAGAGGCAAGGTGGAATTCATTAAAAAGGATCATCGTCCCCAACCATCTGCTAGAGCTGATTTCTATTCGTACTGTCCCACTAAGGAACTGTATCACTTTGATTTCTATCCTGCTCGGTGATCATTACTTTGTTCTTGCTTTGGGCTGCTTTCACTGATTTTATATCTACTATAGTTGTTAAAGTTTGGAGTTTGCAGAGACTTTTTATGTACTAGTGTCACTTAGTCTTGATGCACTTACCAGAAACCAGAATATTTTCAGAATCCTTATGTTTTCCCTCCGATGGCAGAAGCCTGCATCAGAATTAGTCTGTTGCACACATGTCACATCTCACTGTGATCTGATATAGCTGCGTTTTGACTTGTGTCCCACACAAGCCTTGTCATTTGTGCCTTGTTGTGTGATTGGAGCGTCCACATTCCTGTGTTCTCTGGTTCGTGTAAGACTGAGAGGATGGATTCAGCCTGCGTCAGTAATGAGGTGGAATTTCAAGCCAGGGTGAAACGCAGAGGACAAAACATGTGCACATGCTCACTGGCGCTCATGACGTAGTGTGAAGGGATACAGTTTCAGCGTGTGACAACAGATGTTTCTGTCTTCACACAGCCTCGCACAAGAAAATGACATAATGTAAAGCGCTTAGATCAGATCTCAGCCAGTCAGTCTTGATATTCAGCAGTTTGATGACACCACTATCTCCTTTTCTTTTCCAGATGCTGCTAAGTAAATCTTAACATACCCTTAAAAAAAAAAAGCCATTTAATAAAGACCTAGGTCTATTGATGTGAAATTAAAGTACCATTGCCTGGGGGCTAATTTCATGCTGCATCATTTATACTTGCCACCCTTTTTTGTTATTTTTTTTGCTTATTAAATGACTTGGAGAATCAATTTACAGTATTAAGCAAAGTCAAACAACATGGGTGTAGCTATTGATTTTGTAATAATAAAATGCAATTGATATCCCATAATGCGCACAGCTGGTGTCAGAGAACATGAAAACTGACTCGATATTTAATCATTTGACAATGCAAGCTTGAATGAACTAAACATGCATACAATGAACCCTCTTCGCTTTCATGTCAGACACTGTATAAGATTTTAGGTGTCCATTTTAGCTCTCCAGTACGAACGCATCCCCGCCCTGCTACAGAACATCACGTAAAACTGCTGCACAGTTGCCTGTTCACCCTTTAGGCAGGCTTATACTATTATCATTATCATGCCCTAGTTGTTATGAGGACTTCCCCAGACACATGCAAATGAACCGGTCTTCCCCAGCGGAGACCTCAGATTGCATGGGATGGTTGAGTGAGCAGGCATAATCACGGCAGCCTATATGTATCCTGGATTATGGTAATCACGACCTCTTGGCCTGTGAACTATTTATAGAATGCGTTTAGTTGCAAGCAGATGAGGAGCATAAACTGCATATGAGAAAAGAGGACTATTAGAAGACAATGGCAAGTAGGTCTTTGTTTAGCTTTTTAAGATTATGTTACAGCGCCCTCTTGTGTCAGTCTTTGCCACTTACTTGGTGTAAAACCCAAACCATTGCTTTTTGCATGAGTTGTATGCTCAATAAAAAGAGTTTATCTTCTTCCCTTTCTTCTCCTCTACCTCTGTCTTCCATTCTCTCTCATCTCCTCAGCTTTCGGTTTCCTGTTCAGCGATAAGTGTGGATTCAGCACAGAGCGGCTCATTCTAAACAAGCGACGGGACACGGTGGAGAGCGTGGCAGGCATGGCCTTCCTCCTCGCCGCTGAACGCATACAGACAGGCAGCTACATCGGACTAGATTACATCATTGGGGACACGGGCATCTCTCAGGGAAGGTACGCAAAAAAAACCTAACAACAGTAAGACTTTTTACTGTGAAGTTGTGTTGAGCATCATTTTATTTGCTACACAGTGAACTTTAAGAATTTCTACAAAGGGATAAGGTTCAAGATTTGCACACAGTACGGACGCTGCCTCATAACTTGCTCATTAGACCATCAATATGTCATGCTGTCCAAACATAAAATATTCACAAGAGAGGGAGCGGATGTGGAGCTTTATTTTTAAGCAGCTGGTGATGGTCGTATTATCATTTGTGCCATTTCTGTTTCATAGTTTTTGCATGAGGCTTGTTAAAGGGCACATCAGGAATAAGTGTGTGAAGGGATTTTGTTCTTCATACGTTCTTGCAATAAAAATAGTAACCGCTTTATTTGTTTTGCAGACACTATTGGGCCTTCAAGGTGGAACCGTACTCCTACATGGTTAAAGTTGGAGTGGCCTCCGACACAAAGCTGGTTGAGTGGTTTCACAATCCCAGAGATACCAGCAGCCCAAGGTATGTGCAGGCACATGGTTGATATTTACAGTTTGTCCATAAGCAGCGGACACGTGGTGAAAAAACAATTCTGTTTACCTTCTACAAATCAGACTGTAAGAAGCACAGACACAATCTGAGGACAGCGCTGAGTGTGTTTGAGTCATACCTAATCCTGTGATGTAACAGAACCGGTATAAACTCGTAAAGAGCTTACCCACACACAAAGCCTGCCTTTCTCACTGGATCAACTCATGTAAAGGAGCACATTATTTACGCAAATTAATTTTAATTCTATGGTAATTGCATAATGCATGCAAGGTGATAACCCCAGGCAGCATTCAGCCAGTCATTAGAAGGTTGAGTTTGCTTTTTTTTTTTTTTTTTTCCCCTCCAAAGTAAATCTTAGAAAATAACAGGTCCTTGTAATATGTATGTAGCACAAATCCCGCCCCAGTAAATGTGAATAATTCTTATCCATCAGGTTTGATTGTTTTCTTTGACATCTTAAGGCATCATACTGGCCTCTGGGAAAGTTTTGAGAGCATTTTATGGTGTTGCATTTCATAAATCCAATGATTAATCACAAAGTTAACAGCGAATGCATTAATAACAAAAGCCATTATTAAATCTAACCTTGCAAAATCCAGTCTTAACACCCTTGGATCATCTAGTAGAGATTATCACACTCTTTTCTGTTTCACACATGATTTGAGTTCTGGCTCTGACGTACATTTCAAAACGTTTGTTGCCGATTATGACAAACTTATGTGTCCATCAATCCTCCCCCTGTCACCAGGTACGACCACGACAGCGGCCATGACAGCGGCAGCGAGGACGCGTGCTACGAGCTCTCCCAGCCCTTCACCCTTCTCACCCTTGGCATGGGGAAACTTTTCATCCCCAAGGCTTCTTCATCGTCCTCCGTTTCCACAGCAAACGCAGCATCCGGTGACCCCGGCAGCCGCATGCTTCCCATGCCGCAACGACTGGGTGTATGCCTAGATTACGACGCATGCCGGGTGTATTTCTACGACGCCGACACCATGAGGTGCCTTTACGAGAGGCAGGTGGATTGTTCGGGAACTATGTATCCGGCTTTCGGCCTCATGGGCAGCGGCAAGGTTCAGCTGGAAGAGTTCATCACCACCAAGAGACTAACCTTCTGAGGAGGGAGGCAGTATGTGGGACCATTAGGACCCCGATCGATTTAATCTTTGGCATGTTCTGGGAAGAGCAGTTTTTATTGACAGGGTGATGGAGTACAATCCAAACCAATTTCTTTTGAGGGGCAGATGAGGCAGATGTGATCAGAGCCTTTGGTTCTAAATGTGAAAATGGGATCTCTGCCAGAGACTGGCCTATTTAGAGCTGGCATGTATAATGTATGGCGCTGAGTATCAGCGTCCACATACAGAGGTCTCCAGATATAAAAGGTCTTCTCTACATACCAAAGTCTCTGTATCTGTTAATTGTATTTGACCTGGTTTTAATTGCCAGCTATGATCAGCTGATGATGTAGATTTGACTGCACACGTAGTCTGCAGTCACTTTAAAGTTTGTTTTAACATGAAACGCCTTTGAGCTTACACTTACACTTCCTCCTTTGCCAGGTTTGTTTCTAGATTATTTTATGTACGTTAATTATGGGATGATCTTTGATCTTCATTGGGCTGTTTTCTGTAACTATTTGTCTAAACGTAGCAGCATAGGTGTAGATGTAATCTTGGTGGACCTGGGAGAGCCTTGTAGCTACTTTGAAGCTAGCGCCTTTGTGCCTTTTTTGTTTTTTTGTTTGTTAGGAAATGGGTCACTTAGTTTGCTCTAGCCAGCAGATGTTGGTGTCATTGCACAAACATAATGGAAATACTTATCAGCATAAATACTGTATGTTAGATCTACTGTAGGCATAGAGTGATCACAGACACTGGTGTCAAAGTTAATGGTATTCATTACGACTTGTTATTTACCTATTTACTCTTGACGTTATCACAAAAAAAAAAAACACTACTTTTCCTACTTGTCGCAGTTTCGTTGAGCTGTTTTTGCACAATATGAGTGAATCGTCGCACATGATAATCTTTACAATCGTCACGTTTTGATCACTACCTAGTTAGCTTCTTCACTTTAAATGTCGTCGACACGCGTCCGTCGCCACACACTCGCAAAAGCGTCCATCTTCACTAACAAATGTGAATCCTGGAGTAGTTACTTGGGTTTACAAGCCTCTCACTGTTTCTGCTCTTACATGTGTTGCACAGCACACAGTGACTCTCAACATCATTGAAGCATCCAGGTACCAGAACACCGTGTACTTGTAGCCAACATCCGTTTGACAGCTGCAAAGTCACTAATAGCCAAAGCTTTTTTTTTGGTTCCGGTGCTGACATAAGTGCAACCCACAGCTTTGTGGTCTCACAGCCTTGAAAACAGTTTAAAAAAAACAAAAACAAACAAAACTCACAGTTATTCAGGTTCTCACAAAAAGTGCTATCACAAAACACACCTTTCAGTACTGATGCTCTCAAAACCACCGTTTACTTGCAGTGCAGACACATTAACTGTAGCTTATTAGCATGTTACGGTTTGAGTTTGGCTGTCAGACAGACGCCTAAGTGGTTGATTGGCTTTGGTTGAATCAGCTCACATGTTAACGTCTTAAAGAGCACACTAGACAGACTGTTCGCTGGGAAACCACGCTTGTTTTCTTTTTGTACAGAGACATACTGTATATGTGCCTGCACATGGGTTTGTTCATACATTTATATATATTTTGCTTTCTGAAGGGTTAGGGTAATCGGTGTGTGTGCGTTTTCTCAGGTTTCTGGCCCTGACCGGGGGCCCAATGCTACCTACTACCTCTATCCACCAGGCCTGGAAAACCTTAACTACTGTACCTTTCCTTACAGAAACGAGTTCGGTTTGATTTACAGCTTTCTTTGTAACAGTCGGTTCAGTATCTCCGCCTTCTCTCTGTCCGATTTAATAAGCTGATCTTTCAAAATGTTTGATTTTCAAATTCCATGTACATATTAATCCAGAGTGTATTATTTTCAGTGAAATAAAGTAAATCATAAATGTCCATGTGGTTAGTTGCTGTTCGCTTGTGGATCACTATAGATGGAAATTACTGTAAGCAGATGTTACTGTTCAGCTGCCTTTGTCGAGGGAGTGTTTGGGTTTTTGTTTTTTTTTCTAATGGAACAATCTTTTTTTCCCTTTTTGTGGTGTTGGTTTTAATGTTTTAGATATCAAGTATCGAATTCATAGTTTTGGGTTAAACACATTTAATAAATTTGCTTATTCATTTATCTGGACAGGAAATGTTCAGATGAAATATTCGACTACTGTGACCGTGTACATATTTCGTGTCGCAGGTGTTCATGTTAATTTTCACTCCAATCCTCAAACGGCTGAACCCTGATCCCTGTATGTTAAAATTGAGTTTTTCAACATCCTAAAAAATACATCTATGCATTTAAAAAAATAAAAAAGTCAGGGCAGGTTCAGTTTTAATTCCTGTAACAGAATGTATTCATAATTGCAGAGCAAATTGCTGAATGTTCCTTTATGTTTTTAAAGTGTTTTTTTTTTTTTTTGTTCCTATTGATTTGTTCCACTTGAGGTCACAGCACACTTGTATGTAGTTACAGAAATCTGATCAAAGGCTTGTAATCTTAACCACAGCTGATACTAAATTAAATGCATCCTGTAGCCTGCTTTTCAGTAATTAATTCCGAACCAAATACGTTGCAGGCTGGCTCTCAATCTAATTCCAAGCTAGCACTTTAAAAAAAAAAAAAAAATCTGTAGCATGTCAGCAGCTGTTTGGCTCTGCAGGTGTGTATAATACGCGTGTGTGCAATATTACTGAATGGGCTGTAGAACCGAAGAGTATATTTTAGACACATAAGCCTATAAAGACGATTTGCACTGTTAACCGTTTATAGGTTATTTTGTGGTTTAAAATGGGCTTTTCCTTCCTTGATACCAAGTGAATTTAAACACTACTTGTAAATGTTTTTTCCCTATCGGTAACTCTTTGATTTTTTTTTTTTCTTCCTGAAATTAGCGACAGTGCATTTGTCCCCTTGTGTTTCCTTCAGAGGATTGGATGTGGTGTGTAAGTGGTGGATTTCTGTATGTGTACTATGTAAAGATGTGGAAATATTGTTCTTTGCTCTGATTCCTGGAAAGGCTACACTTTTTAATTTGCTGTGTGGGGATTTCTTCCAATAAACCTAGTGTGTTTTTAAATCGATTTTGTCTCGCTGGTATTGTTTCTATATTTGTACAGTTGTATAGTTGCTGTTTGATTAATTTAGCAGCTGTGATGCACAAACATTTGCACAGCATTTGTTGAATATCAGTAGAAACAACAAGACTTAATTACAGTTTTCAGTATCTTTAAACCATTTAATGAAACTGTCTTTTCATTCTTGAATCTAACTTTCATCTTTGCAGAATACTTGTAGTTCTTATAGTGTAGAAATGTCTTGCATGCATCACATTTGAGATTGAACCACAGACTTTTTATCTTGACACTATGGAGGCATTTAAAAACCCTGGTTCTTTAAATAGTTCATTCATGTGTCAAGGTATTTTAGGATGTTTATAGCTGTTAATATTTCCTGGTACCCTCACTGAAGTCTTTTCTTTCTGGAGTGTTTTATTTAAATGCTAAAAAACACCCAAGAATCAGACTGAAACAGCATTGAATCAGCTCAGGAGATGTCAATATCCTCCTAGAAATATACCCAAATTGATGAGAGTATACCTTGGAAATGGCCAGAAATGGAAAGTAACTCAGAGTTGATGGTTTCTGGAGTCAGACTGTGCTAAGAGTAAAGTATTAATCTTAAAATTCCAAGTGCATATTCATTATTTTTGTACATTACTTAGTTGTATATTTAATCTTTATAGCGCTCGCTTTGTCTTATAGTGTCTCAACACACTCACTTAGTAAAGTTGTTGGACCACCACATGCTGCCAGAACCCTTCTTTCAAATGATATTATTTCGTTTGATGTTCTGATTATGGTTGTGGAAAGCGCTGATGAACACAAAATCTCCCAAAGTGGTGAAGGCCATAGCGTATAGTTCACAACATTTTCATACTCAAACCATTCAGTAACCCCGGTGTTCACTGATTTGCAGTGACCCTTCCCAGTAGGAGGACGAGTGGAGCCACATGATGCCCCCCACAGCGTAACAGAGCCACCAGATCCTTGCTCTGCAGGGGTCAAGGGTTCAGGATTTTCCTTTACTTTGTCACTCGTCACTATATTTAGTATAACTGAAAGCCTGCATGTGTATCGTTGGGTAATACTGATACATGATGTGTTCTCAACAAGTTCCATAACATGGTTTAGTATAGTTGTTGATGAATATCCATTTATGAACCCCTCTGTGACATCGCTGTTCACAATCATATATTTCTGTACAGTCAGTGAATTTAGTTTTTGAATAATAATGTCCTCTTGGCTTAAAAGGAATGTAAGCAGCATCCATTACATGTCTGAGCTAAATATTTATGTATTTTTATATGAACTAAATTACTAGAAATGTATGTAGGCAGTAGGAGTAGACTCAGCTGCTTTTTGGATACTTTCCAAATCTACTCATGTCCACAACTTTGCAGTGACTCACAGTGACCCTTCCCTCGAAGAGGACAAGTGGAGCCAAACCATGGCAGCAAAATGCCCCCTACGGACTAACAGAGCCACCAGGTCATCTCTCTGTTGGGGTCAAGGGCTCAGGACTTTCCCTGAACTTGTCACCAATCTGTACATTTAGTAGTGTGTGTTTTTTTCCTTTGCTATGCTTCATTTAGTTAAAAACCTGCACAGCAGTGTTTTGCCTTTTATTCCATTCAGCTTAGTTTTATTAATGTGGTGTGTGATGACCTTACAATATTAAATTACAGATAGAAACTCAACACATTCAGAGATTTCCATTACAGAAGCTCTTTGGTGACGGTGGGAAGAAAAAAAACTCCCCTTAACCAGTGAGAAAACAGCAGAACCAGGCTCAGGGAAGGTGTCCATCTGTCTTGACTGGTTAGGGAGAAGGTAACACATAAGAGAGCATAAACACGGGGGAGGTTGATGAAGCCAGTAAGCAGATTGGAGACGTGTAACTCCCAAATCAGAGATGTCTCGCACAGGAGAAAGAAGATTCAGATGCAGTAGGAATACATAAATGCATGGAGCATCTCATCAGTGATTTTTTAAAGTTACATGTCTCAGCCCAGTAAAGTGCAGCCTTTACTATGACAAAATATGAGAAACTGGTATTTCAGGGAGGCAAAGTGAATGTCAGATCCTTTCTGATTAAGGCTGTGATCTGAATCAAGATCAAGAGCTTTGTTGTTGTTTTATTATTATTATTATTATTAAGGCTGTGTAATAACAGCAAGACATGATTAAAAGAAAAATAAAACCCTTAAAAACAGAAAAGTCATAAATAATGAAGAGCACATATTGAATCTTTATAAATGTAAATACAGTTTGACATGATGTAGGTGTAGTTCAGTTGGATACATTATGCATCATGCCATATCTGTACTTATCCAGATTTATATTCACCACATCATAGATGTACATATCCATATACAAAATAATCATTTCATAGTTGCATATATATGTAAGCCAGTTTGTCATGTCATAACTGTACATATCTATATGTATATTGATCATGTCATACCTGTCGATATTCATATGTATATTCATCATGCCTCATCTATACACATAGGTTTAAAT
The DNA here is from genome assembly GCF_000690725.1 of Stegastes partitus. Lineage (NCBI taxonomy): Eukaryota > Metazoa > Chordata > Actinopteri > Pomacentridae > Stegastes > Stegastes partitus. Next base: position 298,319 of record NW_007578179.1, read on the forward strand.
ATATGGATCAAAATGTATCAGAAAGGTTGAGCTTATCTTATCTTATCTTATCTTTTATAAGGAGACTGTGAAATTGAAGTGTTGTCTGTGTGTGCATACATCCATGTGTTATACATATTTACATAGAGATTACTGATATCCAGTGGGTCATGTATAACAAGAGTCTATTAATGGGATGTGTCTATAGATGATACTGATCAAAGAAGAGCTGGGTCGTCCATCCATCCATCCATCCATCCACCTGCTGAGGGATGCTGAGCTGTGCAGCCTACGGGAGGAGGAGGAGGAGGAGGAGGAGGAGGGACGTCACGCTGTGCACGCTCGCGGTCTGTCGTTGCAACGCGGAAGAGACGAAGGAGGAAGGAGACGCTCCACGTCACTGAGGTGTAATATCGGCGTCAGTGCAACACAAGGTGCTACCTCAGTACGATTCCAGTACCATTGTACAACCACACGTCCTCATGTAGGATAGAACAACTCGCGTGACCACAAAGCGAAAGGTTTACTCCGCCGCTTTCTGCTCCACAACGGGCCTCGGCGGAGACTTCCAGGAACCCCCGCTGAAGGTAACGTACGCACGTTAACGGTCGCTTCGGTGTGTTGTTTGCCCCGCCGCCTGCTAGCCTCGAACCGCCGCTACGGAGGAGCTTCCCCCTCCTTCTCCTCGGACACCGCTGACCTTTTGCGGCTCGAAGGAAGCGCCGCACGGTGTTGGTATTGATAAAATGTCGTAGGAAGCATTAGCCCCGGAGTGTCAGCGGACTGACCCAGCTAGCTAGCCGGGATTTAAGGTCGGTAGGATTCAAAGCGTTGTTGACGTTTTCGGTTTGACAGTTGTCGGCGTCCTGCTGGGGAGCTGCTGCTGCTGCTGCTGGATCCATGCATTTACATGTCTGCTTCACATCTCATGCAAGCTGTTTCATATGATAACTAGCTGTATTAGCAGATGGAGTAAACAGCAGCAGCCGGGCCCGTTGTAGGAACTGTAGGCATTACTGTAAGCACACTGTAACAACATGCTAAGGGCCTCTCATTGTTGTGGTTTGGATGCATTATAAAGCAGTCACACATCATGACTAAGTACCAGCAAACATAACACAGCACATGTACAGCAAAAAAAAAGCTTCAAGGGGCACAATATTCATCAGCTGGGTAAAGGGATGTCTTATCTTGTGTGGCTTTGCAGTGGAAAGTGTAAAAAATCAGGACTCAAAAGCACTAACCTGAACCCATTTCAGCCAAAATATATGATTCATTCTCTTCATTTGAAGCCAGCAAATGTGTGCTTGGGTAGCACTGATGCACTTTGTTTGCAGTACAGTATTCTGTGATCAATAATCATGCAGTAACACCTTTGTGTTGTTAAATATAATATCCGTCATGATAAAGTAAAAGGAAATCCAACTTTAAGTGTCTGTTTCAACCATTTTAAGGCAGGAAGGGGTTATTTACATGGAAAAAAACACTCGTTAATGTGCAACTGTAATACACAGAGATGAGATTTTAAGTGTTTAATCGATGACTGGAGAGGAACTTTAAAACAATAGGCTGGAAATCCTGTTTCCTCGCTCCTCTGTGCAAACAGCCACTATCCCTGAGTTGATGGTTCCTGGAGACTGATTATGTGTAGAAAAAAAAGCATTCGTCTTAGAATCCTAATTGAAAATTCCTTACTTAGTTGTGTGTTTAATCTTTATTGTCTTCTCTTTATCTTATAGTGTCTTTTGCAGTGTGTATACACAGACAGGTGGTAAGTTAAAGGGAAAAAACAATATAAAGCATCTTAAGCAGGTGTTTTTTTGCCACCACATGCTGCCAGAACAGCTTCAGTGTACCTTTGAATTAATTATCCAAGTGTCTGAATTCTGCTAGAGGGTCATTCTTCCATAACTTATTAGCTCAACTGGTGTTTTGATGATGCTGGTAGGCAGCGCTGACGAACACACCAGTCTCCCTTAGGTGCTCCACTGGGTAGAGATCTGAGGACTGAGAAGGCCATAGCAGATGAGTCACAGCATTTTCATACTCAAACCATTCGGTGACCCCTTGCGCCCACAACTTTGTATTGATTTTTAGTGACCCTTCCCTGTAAGCATGGTGGCAAAATACCCTCCGACAGCATAACAGAGCCACCAGATCATCTCTCTGCGGGGTCAAGGGCTCGGGATTTTCCTTTAGTTTGTTACTTGTCTGTATATTTAGCCAAGCTGTCTTCTCTTCTGTGGGTCTGCAGTGAGCTCAGACTCTGTGCTTGGACTTGTAGCTGAAGAAAAGCACGAACCTGAACACTTTATTACCAAAACATATCTTATTCACTGCAGCTGAAGCCTGCATGTGCATGGTCGGCTAAACCCAAAGCACTGTGTTCCATAACAGTGTTTAGCATCAAATCAAGTTTATTTATACAGCACCTTTTTAAAACAACCTGAGTTGTCCAGAGTGCTGAATGCAACAAAAACACAAAAAAAAAAACAAGGCAAAACAGGCGAACAACTTGTAAAAACAAATTGTAAAATATAAGACATATAGAGTGCTAAATTGTCCCCTGCCTTCACCCTAAGTCAGCTGGGATAGACTCCAGCCCCCCCGCGACCCTAGTGAGGATTCAGCGGTGTATAGATAATGAATGGATGGATGGAAGAAATATAGAGTGCTAAATTATTAAGACCACTGAGAGCCACCAAAACCAGCTGAAAACATACACATCCTGAGATTTGTCTCAGAAGAGGAACATCTGATTGAAAGAGGAAGCTTCCCTCACACACTAGCCTCGATCGTGGGACTGTTAACAGCAGCTTGTTTGAGGATCTACTAATTAGGGCCAGAGAAGTTCTAAAATGTAGTCAGAGGCCGTATTCTTTGATGACATGATATTCCTGGACAACCTGTCAGTTTAGGTTGTGAGTAATCGTGTCCACCCAGCTTAATAAGAATGATAGTATCATCTATTACATATCTGAGCTGCTTATTAATGTGTAATGAATGATTAAAAAATATAATTTCTGTTACAGTACAGCTATTTTTCAACTACTTTCCATCACAGCTATGTCTGAGTGACGCAGTTAAATCCTGTCTTACTGGTTGTTTTTATCTGTTACTGCTATGCTTCCATCATTCTCTTATCTGCTTGTGTTTCTCTGTGTCATGTATGTGTTCATGTTTTTTCTCAGTTTACTCTTGGACTTTTTCTTGCCTATAAAAGCCATGCATATGCCGTGTTTTGCATGTGTTTTCTCAAGTTTCAGCACGCTCTGCTCTCAGCCACCACAGCGTTCCCTGTTATTGCATCCACATTCAGATCGATGTTCATATAAAGGGATTTCCAATTAGCAGGTTTTCATTTTGATTGCAGTTTTGTCAGTGACCCAGCACAAGGTGATTGTCATGTGTTCACACTAGCAGTGTTTCTATGGGGCCAAAAGTGAGATGCACTTGTCGCTTCAGTGCCATTCTGTTGCTCAAGACAGCTTGTTGTTTTGACCACATGTCCTGGCCTGTAGGAAAGAGGCGGGTATGTTTGACATGCTTCCCGTGAGTGAGTTAAAATCAATTTAATTTAAAGGAAACAGAACTTAAAAAATACATGCAAAAATCACATAAATGTCAAATTATTTCAAATTGCCTCACCTCTCAATAACTGCATTATTTCTGTGTTGTAGAGTCGAGTATTTGATCTTATTAGCAATTAAAAAACTCAATGGTGTTCACTAAAATGCCCTGCAAACACCAACACTTTCTCACTTTTCTCTGCACGGCTCTACTTTCACAATCTTTTTTTTTCCACAATCGCTTTTCTCACGTGCAATATAGCCCCTTACTGTGTGCAATTTATCTCCCTTATGTGCAATCATTATTATATTGTACCATATTTTATTCTATTTTATTTATCTTTTATATTTTTTAAGTTCATTGTATCCACTATATGGATCTTTAACGTGTGTGTGTGTGTGTGTAGCTCTATTGCATTACATTTCTCAGCTCTTCCTATTTATAGTTTATTAGTTCCTTTTTCTTCCTGTCATGTTTTTTTGTCCTTTTTATCTTTTGTGCACTGTATCCATACTGCTGCAACAAGTGAGTTTCCCCATTTGTGGTGAAAAATAAAGTGCAATCTAATCTAACCTACCTTGGAAAAACAGACAGGCAAGGCACGCTGGCATAGTGCTTATCAATAGAAATGACAGTTTCTGTGACAACTCATACAGCGTGAAGGACGTTGTGTAACGTGAGTCTCTGTGAATGGCTTCCAAGAAAAATACTCTTGCTTGCTGTTTGGCACTAAACTGCATGCCTAAACTTTCTTTGGTCAGATGAGATTAATTTGATCAGTTCAGATGACGTCCGGCTTGTTTGGCAAGTACCTGGTCAGGATTACCACAGTCAATACGTAGTCCCGACAGTGAAGCTTAGAGGTGGGACTGGTAGATGGAAACTATGACCTGGCAAAGTATGTCGTCTGACTTGAATCAGGTGAAACACCTTGGGATGCTTTAGAGTGATGGGTTGTGCAAAACCACCCCTTTAGTAAAGAGCAGCTAGGAAACATCTTTCTGAAGAATGCTAGAAATTGGGCGCCGCTATAGCTCACCTGGTTGAACTGGCGTCCCATGTATAGGGGCTACAGTCCCCTGATGTGGAGGTCATGAGTTCAAATCCTGCTCATGGCCCTTTTCCACAGGTCCTTCCTCCATTCTTCTCCCCCACTTTCCTGTCTCTCTCGCTCACTACACTATCAAAAAATAGCTTTAGAAGAATGCTAGAAATTAGAGTTTTCACTGCTGGACCTGTATTTTTTAAATAGTAAATCTAAACTCTTATAATTTTACACAAGAACAAATACTGTACTGTTCAGTGCAGAAATAATGCAAGTTGTTAGAGGTTTTATAATTTTGNTAAATTAAATGCATCCTGTAGCCTGCTTTTCAGTAATTAATTCCGAACCAAATACGTTGCAGGCTGGCTCTCAATCTAATTCCAAGCTAGCACTTTAAAAAAAAAAAAAAAAAATCTGTAGCATGTCAGCAGCTGTTTGGCTCTGCAGGTGTGTATAATACGCGTGTGTGCAATATTACTGAATGGGCTGTAGAACCGAAGAGTATATTTTAGACACATAAGCCTATAAAGACGATTTGCACTGTTAACCGTTTATAGGTTATTTTGTGGTTTAAAATGGGCTTTTCCTTCCTTGATACCAAGTGAATTTAAACACTACTTGTAAATGTTTTTTCCCTATCGGTAACTCTTTGATTTTTTTTTTTTCTTCCTGAAATTAGCGACAGTGCATTTGTCCCCTTGTGTTTCCTTCAGAGGATTGGATGTGGTGTGTAAGTGGTGGATTTCTGTATGTGTACTATGTAAAGATGTGGAAATATTGTTCTTTGCTCTGATTCCTGGAAAGGCTACACTTTTTAATTTGCTGTGTGGGGATTTCTTCCAATAAACCTAGTGTGTTTTTAAATCGATTTTGTCTTGCTGGTATTGTTTATATATTTGTACAGTTGTATAGTTGCTGTTTGATTAATTTAGCAGCTGTGATGCACAAACATTTGCACAGCATTTGTTGAATATCAGTAGAAACAACAAGACTTAATTACAGTTTTCAGTATCTTTAAACCATTTAATGAAACTGTCTTTTCATTCTTGAATCTAACTTTCATCTTTGCAGAATACTTGTAGTTCTTATAGTGTAGAAATGTCTTGCATGCATCACATTTGAGATCGAACCACAGATTTTTTTTATCTAGACACTATGGAGGCATTTAAAAACCCTGGTTCTTTAAATAGTTCGTTCATGTGTCAAGGTATTTTAGGATGTTTATAGCTGTTAATATTTCCTGGTACCCTCACTGAAGTCTTTTCTTTCTGGAGTGTTTTATTTAAATGCTAAAAAACACCCAAGAATCAGACTGAAACAGCATTGAATCAGCTCAGGAGATGTCAATATCCTCCTAGAAATATACCCAAATTGATGAGAGTATACCTTGGAAATGGCCAGAAATGGAAAGTAACTCAGAGTTGATGGTTTCTGGAGTCAGACTGTGCTAAGAGTAAAGTATTAATCTTAAAATTCCAAGTGCATATTCATTATTTTTGTACATTACTTAGTTGTATATTTAATCTTTATAGCGCTCACTTTGTCTTATAGTGTCTCAACACACTCACTTAGTAAAGTTGTTGGACCACCACATGCTGCCAGAACCCTTCTTTCAAATGATATTATTTCGTTTGATGTTCTGATTATGGTTGTGGAAAGCGCTGATGAACACAAAATCTCCCAAAGTGGTGAAGGCCATAGCGTATAGTTCACAACATTTTCATACTCAAACCATTCAGTAACCCCGGTGTTCACTGATTTGCAGTGACCCTTCCCAGTAGGAGGACGAGTGGAGCCACATGATGCCCCCCACAGCGTAACAGAGCCACCAGATCCTTGCTCTGCAGGGGTCAAGGGTTCAGGATTTTCCTTTACTTTGTCACTCGTCACTATATTTAGTATAACTGAAAGCCTGCATGTGTATCGTTGGGTAATACTGATACATGATGTGTTTACAACAAGTTCCATAACATGGTTTAGTATTGTTGTTGATGAATATCCATTTATGAGCCCCTCTGTGGCATCGCTGTTGAAAATCATATATTTCTGTACAATCTGGGAATTTAGTCTCTAAATAATAATGTCCTCTTTGCTTAAAAGGAATGTAAGCAGCATCCATTACATGTCTGAGCTAAATATTTATGTATTTTTATATGAACTAAATTACTAGAAATGTATGTAGGCAGTAGGAGTAGACTCAGCTGCTTTTTGGATACTTTCCAAATCTACTCATGTCCACAACTTTGCAGTGACTCACAGTGACCCTTCCCTCGAAGAGGACAAGTGGAGCCAAACCATGGCAGCAAAATGCCCCCTACGGACTAACAGAGCCACCAGGTCATCTCTCTGTTGGGGTCAAGGGCTCAGGACTTTCCCTGAACTTGTCACCAATCTGTACATTTAGTAGTGTGTGTTTTTTTCCTTTGCTATGCTTCATTTAGTTAAAAACCTGCACAGCAGTGTTTTGCCTTTTATTCCATTCAGCTTAGTTTTATTAATGTGGTGTGTGATGACCTTACAATATTAAATTACAGATAGAAACTCAACACATTCAGAGATTTCCATTACAGAAGCTCTTTGGTGACGGTGGGAAGAAAAAAAACTCCCCTTAACCAGTGAGAAAACAGCAGAACCAGGCTCAGGGAAGGTGTCCATCTGTCTTGACTGGTTAGGGAGAAGGTAACACATAAGAGAGCATAAACACGGGGGAGGTTGATGAAGCCAGTAAGCAGATTGGAGACGTGTAACTCCCAAATCAGAGATGTCTCGCACAGGAGAAAGAAGATTCAGATGCAGTAGGAATACATAAATGCATGGAGCATCTCATCAGTGATTTTTTAAAGTTACATGTCTCAGCCCAGTAAAGTGCAGCCTTTACTATGACAAAATATGAGAAACTGGTATTTCAGGGAGGCAAAGTGAATGTCAGATCCTTTCTGATTAAGGCTGTGATCTGAATCAAGATCAAGAGCTTTGTTGTTGTTTTATTATTATTATTATTATTAAGGCTGTGTAATAACAGCAAGACATGATTAAAAGAAAAATAAAACCCTTAAAAACAGAAAAGTCATAAATAATGAAGAGCACATATTGAATCTTTATAAATGTAAATACAGTTTGACATGATGTAGGTGTAGTTCAGTTGGATACATTATGCATCATGCCATATCTGTACTTATCCAGATTTATATTCACCACATCATAGATGTACATATCCATATACAAAATAATCATTTCATAGTTGCATATATATGTAAGCCAGTTTGTCATGTCATAACTGTACATATCTATATGTATATTGATCATGTCATACCTGTCGATATTCATATGTATATTCATCATGCCTCATCTATACACATAGGTTTAAATATATGGATCAAAATGTATCAGAAAGGTTGAGCTTATCTTATCTTATCTTATCTTTTATAAGGAGACTGTGAAATTGAAGTGTTGTCTGTGTGTGCATACATCCATGTGTTATACATATTTACATAGAGATTACTGATATCCAGTGGGTCATGTATAACAAGAGTCTATTAATGGGATGTGTCTATAGATGATACTGATCAAAGAAGAGCTGGGTCGTCCATCCATCCATCCATCCATCCACCTGCTGAGGGATGCTGAGCTGTGCAGCCTACGGGAGGAGGAGGAGGAGGAGGAGGAGGAGGGACGTCACGCTGTGCACGCTCGCGGTCTGTCGTTGCAACGCGGAAGAGACGAAGGAGGAAGGAGACGCTCCACGTCACTGAGGTGTAATATCGGCGTCAGTGCAACACAAGGTGCTACCTCAGTACGATTCCAGTACCATTGTACAACCACACGTCCTCATGTAGGATAGAACAACTCGCGTGACCACAAAGCGAAAGGTTTACTCCGCCGCTTTCTGCTCCACAACGGGCCTCGGCGGAGACTTCCAGGAACCCCCGCTGAAGGTAACGTACGCACGTTAACGGTCGCTTCGGTGTGTTGTTTGCCCCGCCGCCTGCTAGCCTCGAACCGCCGCTACGGAGGAGCTTCCCCCTCCTTCTCCTCGGACACCGCTGACCTTTTGCGGCTCGAAGGAAGCGCCGCACGGTGTTGGTATTGATAAAATGTCGTAGGAAGCATTAGCCCCGGAGTGTCAGCGGACTGACCCAGCTAGCTAGCCGGGATTTAAGGTCGGTAGGATTCAAAGCGTTGTTGACGTTTTCGGTTTGACAGTTGTCGGCGTCCTGCTGGGGAGCTGCTGCTGCTGCTGCTGGATCCATGCATTTACATGTCTGCTTCACATCTCATGCAAGCTGTTTCATATGATAACTAGCTGTATTAGCAGATGGAGTAAACAGCAGCAGCCGGGCCCGTTGTAGGAACTGTAGGCATTACTGTAAGCACACTGTAACAACATGCTAAGGGCCTCTCATTGTTGTGGTTTGGATGCATTATAAAGCAGTCACACATCATGACTAAGTACCAGCAAACATAACACAGCACATGTACAGCAAAAAAAAAGCTTCAAGGGGCACAATATTCATCAGCTGGGTAAAGGGATGTCTTATCTTGTGTGGCTTTGCAGTGGAAAGTGTAAAAAATCAGGACTCAAAAGCACTAACCTGAACCCATTTCAGCCAAAATATATGATTCATTCTCTTCATTTGAAGCCAGCAAATGTGTGCTTGGGTAGCACTGATGCACTTTGTTTGCAGTACAGTATTCTGTGATCAATAATCATGCAGTAACACCTTTGTGTTGTTAAATATAATATCCGTCATGATAAAGTAAAAGGAAATCCAACTTTAAGTGTCTGTTTCAACCATTTTAAGGCAGGAAGGGGTTATTTACATGGAAAAAAACACTCGTTAATGTGCAACTGTAATACACAGAGATGAGATTTTAAGTGTTTAATCGATGACTGGAGAGGAACTTTAAAACAATAGGCTGGAAATCCTGTTTCCTCGCTCCTCTGTGCAAACAGCCACTATCCCTGAGTTGATGGTTCCTGGAGACTGATTATGTGTAGAAAAAAAAGCATTCGTCTTAGAATCCTAATTGAAAATTCCTTACTTAGTTGTGTGTTTAATCTTTATTGTCTTCTCTTTATCTTATAGTGTCTTTTGCAGTGTGTGTATACAGACAGGTGGTAAGTTAAAGGGAAAAAAAACAATATAAAGCATCTTAAGCAGGTGTTTTTTTGCGACCACATGCTGCCAGAACCGCTTCAGTGTGCCTTTGAATTAATTATCCAAGTGTCTGAATTCTGCTAGAGGGTCATTCTTCCATAACATATTAGCTCAACTGGTGTTTTGATGATGCTGGTAGGCAGCGCTGACGAACACACCAGTCTCCCTTAGGTGCTCCACTGGGTAGAGATCTGAGGACTGAGAAGGCCATAGCAGATGAGTCACAGCATTTTCATACTCAAACCATTCGGTGACCCCTTGCGCCCACAACTTTGTATTGATTTTTAGTGACCCTTCCCTGTAAGCATGGTGGCAAAATACCCTCCGACAGCATAACAGAGCCACCAGATCATCTCTCTGCGGGGTCAAGGGCTCGGGATTTTCCTTTAGTTTGTTACTTGTCTGTATATTTAGCCAAGCTGTCTTCTCTTCTGTGGGTCTGCAGTGAGCTCAGACTCTGTGCTTGGACTTGTAGCTGAAGAAAAGCACGAACCTGAACACTTTATTACCAAAACATATCTTATTCACTGCAGCTGAAGCCTGCATGTACATGATCGGCTAAAACCGAAGCACCGTGTTCCATAACAGTGTTTAGCATCAACTCAAGTTTATTTATACAGCACCTTTTTAAAACAACCTGAGTTGTCCAGAGTGCTGAATGCAACAAAAACACTCACAAAAAAACAAGGCAAAACAGGCGAACAACTTGTCAAATCAACTTCTAAAATATAAGAAATATAGAGTGCTAAATTGTCCCCTGCCTTCACCCTGAGTCAGCTGGGATAGACTCCAGCCCCCCCGCGACCCTAGTGAGGATTCAGCGGTGTATAGATAATGGATGGATGGATGGAAGAAATATGGAGTGCTAAATTATTAAGACCATTGAGAGCCACCAAAACCAGCTGAAAACATACACATCCTGAGATTTGTCTTGGAAGAGGAACATTTGATTGAAAGAGGAAGCTTCCCTCACACACTGGCCTTGATTGTGGGACTGTTAACAGCAGCTTGTTTGAGGATCTGCTAATCATATATTAGGGCCAGAGAAGTTCTAAAATGTAGTCAGAGGCCGTATTCTTTGATGACATGATATTCCTGGACAACCTGTCAGTTTAGGTTGTGAGTAATCGTGTCCACCCAGCTTAATAAGAATGATAGTATCATCTATTACATATCTGAGCTGCTTATTAATGTGTAATGAATGATTAAAAAATATAATTTCTGTTACAGTACAGCTATTTTTCAACTACTTTCCATCACAGCTATGTCTGAGTGACGCAGTTAAATCCTGTCTTACTGGTTGTTTTTATCTGTTACTGCTATGCTTCCATCATTCTCTTATCTGCTTGTGTTTCTCTGTGTCATGTATGTGTTCATGTTTTTTCTCAGTTTACTCTTGGACTTTTTCTTGCCTATAAAAGCCATGCATATGCCGTGTTTTGCATGTGTTTTCTCAAGTTTCAGCACGCTCTGCTCTCAGCCACCACAGCGTTCCCTGTTATTGCATCCACATTCAGATCGATGTTCATATAAAGGGATTTCCAATTAGCAGGTTTTCATTTTGATTGCAGTTTTGTCAGTGACCCAGCACAAGGTGATTGTCATGTGTTCACACTAGCAGTGTTTCTATGGGGCCAAAAGTGAGATGCACTTGTCGCTTCAGTGCCATTCTGTTGCTCAAGACAGCTTGTTGTTTTGACCACATGTCCTGGCCTGTAGGAAAGAGGCGGGTATGTTTGACATGCTTCCCGTGAGTGAGTTAAAATCAATTTAATTTAAAGGAAACAGAACTTAAAAAATACATGCAAAAATCACATAAATGTCAAATTATTTCAAATTGCCTCACCTCTCAATAACTGCATTATTTCTGTGTTGTAGAGTCGAGTATTTGATCTTATTAGCAATTAAAAAACTCAATGGTGTTCACTAAAATGCCCTGCAAACACCAACACTTTCTCACTTTTCTCTGCACGGCTCTACTTTCACAATCTTTTTTTTTCCACAATCGCTTTTCTCACGTGCAATATAGCCCCTTACTGTGTGCAATTTATCTCCCTTATGTGCAATCATTATTATATTGTACCATATTTTATTCTATTTTATTTATCTTTTATATTTTTTAAGTTCATTGTATCCACTATATGGATCTTTAACGTGTGTGTGTGTGTGTGTAGCTCTATTGCATTACATTTCTCAGCTCTTCCTATTTATAGTTTATTAGTTCCTTTTTCTTCCTGTCATGTTTTTTTGTCCTTTTTATCTTTTGTGCACTGTATCCATACTGCTGCAACAAGTGAGTTTCCCCATTTGTGGTGAAAAATAAAGTGCAATCTAATCTAACCTACCTTGGAAAAACAGACAGGCAAGGCACGCTGGCATAGTGCTTATCAATAGAAATGACAGTTTCTGTGACAACTCATACAGTGTGAAGGACGTTGCGTAACGTGAGTCTCTGTGAATGGCTTCCAAGAAAAATACTCTTGCTTGCTGTTTGGTACTAAACTGCATGCCTAAACTTTCTTTGGTTGGATGAGATTAATTTGATCAGTTCAGATGACGTCCGGCTTGTTTGGCAAGTACCTGGTCAGGATTACCACAGTCAATACGTAGTCCCGACAGTGAAGCTTAGAGGTGGGACTGTTAGATGGAAACTATGACCTGGCAAAGTATGTCGTCTGACTTGAATCCAGTGGAACACCTTGGGATGCTTGAGAGTGATGGGCAGTGCAAAACCATCCCTTTAGTAAAGAGCAGCAACGAAACATCTTTCTCAAGAATGCTAAAAATTGGGCGCCGCTATATATAGCTCACCTGGTTGAACTGGCGTCCCATGTATAGGGGCTACAGTCCCCTGATGTGAAGGTCATGAGTTCGAATCCTGCTCATGGCCCTTTTCCACAGGTCCTTCCTCCATTCTTCTCCCCCAGTTTTCTGTCTGTCTCGCTCACTGCACTATCAAAAAAAGGCCAAAAAATAGCTTTAGAAGAATGCTAGAAATTAGAGTTTTCACTGCTGGACCTGTATTTTTTAAATAGTAAATCTAAACTCTTATAATTTTACACAAGAACAAATACTGTACTGTTCAGTGCAGAAATAATGCAAGTTGTTAGAGGTTTTATAATTTTGAATAATTGGATATTTAAGTGGACTGCAAGGTGGAGCGGTGGTTAGCACCCTTGCCTCGCAGCTAGAAGGTCGCCGGTTCGCATCCTGGTGAGGACACCCGGGATCTTTCTGCGTAGATCTTTTCCCGTGCAGCGTGGGTTCTCTCCGGGTTCCAAAAACATGTTGAGGTTAATGGGTAAGTCTAAATTGTCCGTAGGTGTGAATGTGAGTGTGCTTGGTTGTCTGTCTCTAAGTGTGGCCCTGTGATAGACTGGTGACCTGTTCATTGTTCAACACCGGTTTCCCTCAGTATGTGCGGACTCCCGGTTTGCTGTCCTGGGCCTGGTTGAAGGGATTTTCTGAGCCAGAGGACTCATCCTGATGGTTAATGGACTGATAGGCGTCTCTGTTTCGTGATACTGAGGGAAAACCAAGGCTGACATTGTAATCTCCCCGTTCGCAGTACATTTGGTAGACAAAGAAGCAGGACGCAGGTTTGAGCCCTGTGCCTTCACCCTGAGTCAGCTGGGATAGGCTCCAGCCCCCCACGACCCTAGTGTGGATTAAGCAGTGTATAGATAATGGATGGATGGATGGAAGTGATACTACACAGAAGTGTACTCACGTCTGTTATATTCTGTGAGGTGAGATGCCTATGTATCATAGATTAACGAAGACGTGTTATCACCCTGGAATTTTCTTACGTAGCTTAATGTTGTTTCTGAGGTAAAAGAATAGTTTAAAAATAAAGTGTTTGGTCATGATATCCGCATCACAAATGTTTTCCTCAATATTTGTGTATTGGTCTATCAGCATTGGAGTCTGTTGACTTCTTCTCTGAAAATACACACTTTGCAAACTTCCCATCCCACTACTTGAAACATAAAGATTATGAACACTGAATTACAGCCATGTAAGTACTCAGTTAGTAAAAAGTCAACTACTGCAGCGTTGCTTAATATGTTCTCTTGGTGTTTACTGTGGTTACTGTTGAGAAAACGTTCCCATCAAGAACCTGTTTTATAGGAAACACCCAGTTAATCACACCCAATACACACCCTATATCCTTTCAGACTGACAGATAATCACACATAAGTGTAAAACTGCACTCAGATTAGGAGTTTACAGGCAGACTAATGTATAGCACATTAGTCTGATGGTTATTAGCCAGTGTATGCTCAAGGTGTGTTACGCGGCTACGCAGCAGTGTAGGAGTAAACTGCTTCATAGTGATCTTGTTTATTAGTTTTATCACCAAAAGGATTTCATTAGGAGTGTGGCAGTGGGAAAATAAACCCAAAATGAAGCAATCTAGAAACCTACAGATCAGCATAGAGCATAGAAACATACTAGCCGCGTCCACTCTGAATACCTTTATTTTATTTTTGTCAATTTCTTCATTCATTTTCATGGGAGTCAGGCGAACTCACATCAGTGCAGCTTGTGTTTGCTCTGCGCTTTGTTATTCAGCACAGCAGCAGTATCACTAATTGCACTGGAAAGAGGAAGTGAGATGAGGAGAAGTTTTGCTTCTCTAACACCGAGCTGAGCTGTGGGGAAGTTAGCAAATAGCATCAGTGTCGTACCTGTCTTTTAACCCCTTTCAAGTGCTTGAGCTTAAACAGACAGACTCCATAAGAGGCAGCATGCAGTTTGCAAATACAGTTGTATGCATGCCCTTTAACAGTTCAAGTAATGTGAGTTTACATCTGTCTGACATTTCACTCTTCACAAGGCTTGACACCTTTAAGCCATCACTTAAAATAATGTTCTTATTTCCTCTTATTAGTCAGGTAAATAAGAGAGGTGTACTCAATCTGTTTTAATCTCTCTCTAATTGGTTGAAGGACGTCTATCTTGTCTTAACGAGTCAGGTCAGAGTGCCACGACTCGGTCAAACGGCTGTGAAAACAAAAACCTTCTCAAGTACCGGCTCATCTGCAAAGAAAGTGTTTGAAAAGGCTGCTAAACCTGCAGCGTGTCTCCAGTTGTTCTGGAAGCTTAAAGTGATCAAGGACAGACAGGCCAAAGCGTAGCAGCTTTGAGCGGTGTGTGAATATCATTTCATTGTTTACTGTGTCTGTTAACTTTTATTGGCCTCCTCTGTCTTTGATATTTACGGGCCTTGTTATGTCTTTGGGCTGGCTTAAATTATAATGAAAATCAGATCTACATGGCATTTCAAAGTTGATCAAATTTACTTTCAAGGAGGCGACTCACTAATAAGCCACTTCAGTAAAGGGTTTTAATGTAAGCTTATTAGACGGAGAACGGAAACAAAACACCTCAGTAGCTCTTACAAAAGCTGCTTCTTCAACATTACGAGGAACACACAGCCACTTTTAGAATCACTGATGGCAGGAAACAGTGAAAACGTGAGTATTTACAGAAATGATTGCCTTCTTTTAATCTGTGACTAAAAAGAGGAACTTTGGTCAGTTCCTACTAGCAGTAAAACAGTAGCCCTGCCTGCAGTGTGTTTACTGACAGACCTAATAATTGTAAAACTGTAGAGTTTTATAAGTGTTGAGCACACAAGTTACAACCCTATAGGCTGATACTCTTTATTTTCCACCCTTTAAAGGTAGTGCAGGTGAGAGGGTGAGCAACGGCAAGTAAATGAGAGTTTCTCGTAGCATTTCTGTTCTTTTTTTGTCTTCTGTCGCACGCTGCGCTTTCAGTCAATAACTGATGTAATTATGCTTGTGACAGCGGAGTAGTTGTATCAGAATCAGCTCCTTTAATGTATGAATACTGTACACCGCTGCAAACATTTAAATAATTGCAATAAGCACGGTATGGGTGCCAAGCTAAAGGGCAGTTTTGTTTTCGATGCAGCCACACAAGATAAATATAGGTCTAATGCTTTTACGAGGATGAGTTTTCGCTCTCTCTGCCTCACTTTCTCTCCCACTCTCTCCGTCTTACTCCCTCTCTCTGGGTCTGTCACTACATGATTCAGCGGTTGGCTAAATGTTAATTATAATTTGTGGCATGTAAAAAGAAGCTCCAGGTCTCATACCAGCGATAATCACATTCATGGACGGATTTTCTTTACATTTATATGATTTTCGGGGCATAATAAGCTTTATGTGCCTGTCTCAATTTAGTGTTTTTGTACACATCATTTAGTCTGACATCATCGTATAATGTGAATAATATAAGTAGTCCCACTGTGGCATTTTTTTTATGTAGCATTTACCAGACTGGTGTGAAGTTTTGGGTTAAAAATATGAGAAATTCTGCCTCTCATTCATTCATTCATTCATTCCCATGCAAGATTTCACAACTTTGTCCAAGCATTAGACTCGTCTTTATTCTTATCACGCATCCATGTACCGGTAACGGAGCTACACCTCAGCAGGGCATCTTTAATATGCCGGGTATTTTCAGAGCGGATAACCGCTTTTTGGAATAAATGTGAAGTGAGCGTCTGTTTTGCTGTTAAAAATTTTCAAGCAGTTATTATTTTTTTTCTAAATGTTTTCATCATGCAAATCTCACAGGGAGAGTCCAGCAGCAACAGGGTAAACAGCGCGGTTTTTGTTTACACATATTGATTCCGGAATAGAAATAATCTATCTCGTACATATGACACCGCGATTTGAAACATCTGCAGCATAAAGATGCAGCAGCAGGAGCGTGTTTTGACTCGTTCAGCATGGGGAGTGTGAGATTTCTCACTTTAAACAGTCTGTGCGCTAAAGCTCCTTGCATTGATTTATTTATTTTTTTTCAATTCTAAATTCTGCTTTCATTTGGTTGTGCATACATTGAGTATTTGCTTAGAAGGTTAGTGAATGTGAACCTTGTTGTGAGACGTTTTTTTGCCTCCGACATCGGAGAACAAAGCTGTTGAATGCAATGGATACTGTATTTAGGTCAAGTGTAGGACATGACAATCAGTGGACAATGACAAAGCAGGAGTGTCTCTGCGTTTGTTCACCTGAGTTGATGGATTTTCTATCTGTTAATGTTTTTTTTTTTTTGTGTGTGTGTTTGTTCCCTCAGAGTGTCCCACTGTTTCAGCTTCTAGATGGGTGAATCAGGCTCACGCCGTTCCACACTTGTTTCCCGCCTGCCAATTTTCCGCCGCAGCAACAGTAAGAGGCAGGAGTCTCTCCCCTCCTCTCCATCCTCAGGCGGAGTGGGAAATGGCGTCCACACGTCCTCGCCTTCCAGCACCAACTCCAGTTCAGGCAGCACCGGGAAACGCCGGAGCATTTTCCGCACTCCGTCTCTCAGTTTCTCAGCTAAACGAAACAGTGATCCACGTGTCCAGCCTATCAACCTAAACCTCACTCCTCCCCTGTCGCAGAGCACTGACGCAAATGGAAACAACCAGCAAACAATAACAACGTCAGCGTCCACAGCGTTCAGCGATAGTAGCGGTGGGCGCCCTAAGTCACGCCACTCATTTGGGTTTGGCAGCCACAGGCAAAAGAAAATAACCCGCTCTCAGACTGAGGACTTTGAAAAGGCTTCCTCATCCTCCTCCACAACCAATCGAAATGTGTTCATCAACTGCATCAGCGGCTCAGGGGCCAACGAAGGTGACGACTCCGGCTTCCTCGATGACTACAGCGGTGGCAGTAATAACAACAAACGGTCAACACGCCAGAAGAAACAACTTCTGCCCAAGTCTTTCTCAGCTCACCACCGCTTCTCCCGGACATCTGATCACCACAGACCTCCAGAAGTAAACCTGGAACCTCCGAGTTCTACAACCGTCACTCCGGGGGCAGGAGGGCTCACCCCGGGGTCATGGCCCGGTGAACTGCTCGGTGCCGGTGGTGAGAGCTCCCTCCAATCCCCTATGATATCAGAGGATCGAACCACCGCCATCACCCCTTCAGAGTTTATTCCCATCACAGAAGACTCTGTATCCGAGGTGGATGCGCTGCCAGCTCCAAGCCCTGCTTCTGGTGTGGAACCAGGACCTGCCTCTGTGCCTGGGCCTGCTACTGACACGACTCCACCTGACCCACCACCCGCTCCGGAGAACTTCAGCGTGGCCGTCTCTACCTCCCAGGTAGTGTGCTTGTTATATCTAAGAAGCTTTGAAATCAAATGGGGTTAATCAATGTAGAGGTGCTGTGTGTTTTATGCTAAAAACATTGCTTGTTATCAAGAGTGCAGTTGCGTGAATGTGCTGATAAAAATGCACCATGCTAGCTTGTTAAATTATTTTAGTAATAACTCTTCTTGTAAACAAGTACGCTCACTAACAGCTAGATAAAAATATGAGTGCTTCAGGAATTCACAGTACAACCACAGGTGCCCTTGGATGTCGACAACAACAACCGTAAAGGATGAATATTTGTGACCACTGTTGGGAGTCTGTGAAATGTGGCATAAAAATTGAGCATCGGGCATGAAAAGTCCTTTTATAGAAAGAGCTGAGGCAGGAAAAAGAAAACTTGTGCATGTCTGCAGACTGCCCTTCACCACCTTTTTTGCTTGCAAGTTATCCTCCTTCAAAGAATTTATTCAGTTATGTCTTTGTAGAGGAGGGAACTCAAAAAGTGAAACCCATTTATCCACTGTAATGGCTGCGAAAACAAAGCTCTGTACTTCATGTTTTGGCCACAGGAGAGTAAATGCGGTATGACTTTGCTGTCTTAACATGCCCACTTTAGTGCCTGAGGACACAAACATCCACCTCTTAAATACTTGCTGAAGTGGGATCTTCTCTCTAACCTGCCACATTTTCGCCTCATTAACTTGCCAGTGAAATATGTTCTTTTTCTACACATGCTCAATAACGTGTCCTGTCCTCAGGTTTTCTTCACTCCAGCCCAGTCCAGTGCTGAAAAACCATTACTCCCTGATACCAGCACAGCCAACAACACAGACTATGAGACTGCCATTTCCCTCTCAGAACCAGAGACAGCTGTACCCTGCGCACCTCTGCAGGAACAATCACTGGAAGAGAGGAAGGAGAGAGAGGAGGAAAGAAAGGAAGCGAGGAAAGAGGTGCCAGCCGAAAAGAGGAAGGAGTTAGTCCAGGAGAGGAAGACAGGCTACCACACAGAGACCACGAGTGAGAGCGAGGCCTGTGTGGTGCGCAGTGAGGGTTGTCACTCTAACCCCGAGCAGTCGGAAAGGAGGGCGAGAAACACGCTCTCTGTTCAAGAAAGAGGAAGCTTCTGTGGCTGCCATGAACCCAGGTCCTCTCACTTGAGGAAACCGCATGCAGGTACGAAACTCATGCAAGCACTTGTAGTAAAATCACAGATTTGCATATGAAGCCACAGCCACAGAAACACAGATGTCGTACTCATGTGTGCAGTGAGTGTCACAGAGACCCACAGACAAACTCAAAACATAGTATTTGTTTGGCATTCCTTTGCTATGAGGGCTCCATGAAATTGTTATCTTAAATCAACAATACTGTCTTCTGTGTGGGCTTGTTGGGTCATCAGATAGCTGGATTTCTTCATTGTCATTGCCAGAGTACAACACATAACAAAACAGCAGTTGAACATAGAAAGATATAAAGCTATGAACAAAATAGAAAATATTTGCTGCAATGCCTAAAGCAACAGGGCATAAGATTCAAAACAATAAGATATAAAACAGTACAGTTGTCAGCAGCTGAGATATTATAGAACATTGCACATGTGCTGAATAGCAGTGGCCTTGTGTACATGTAGTGCAGTTTGGAATTTAGACGTACAAAAGTGATGCAGAAATGCTGAAATAACTGTGTATTGTGTTACAGTACAGGGTAATCACTCAAGCCGCATACAGTCAGTGTCAGTGTTTGGCATTGTTCAGTTCTCGTATGGCTCTAGGGTAGAAGCTGTTCTTAAGTCTATTATCCTGTGATATGATCGATCTGAAATGTCTACCAGAGAGCAGCAGGTCAAAGAGATGATGTCTAGAGTTGGAGGGGTTGTTCAGTATGTTGGCTGCTCTACTGAGGCAGAAAGACCTGAATAAGTCCTCCAAAGAAGGCAGTGGGCATCTGGTTGTCTTTGGGTGGTATTGATGACCCTCTGAAGGACTCTCCTGTCTCTCCTGCTAAGCTGCTGGTGTACCATGTAGAGATACAGTGTGTCACCACACTCTTGATGGTGCAGAGGTAGTAGGTCTCCTGCAGATGGGTTTCCCTGAGGATCCTTAGAAAGTAGAGCTGGGTGCTGTGCGTTCTTGACTACTGTTGTGATGTTGCTAGTTCAGGCGAGATCTTTAGTCATGTACACATCTGAAAACAGGGACCTTTTCCATGCAAAAAAAGAAAATGGATTGATGTTTGCAGTATTCTTCTAGATGTTCATTATGCATTAATTTGCCTTTGAGGTGTTCAGGATGACCAGATGTTTAGAACACCACACTGCTAGTCGCTGGACTTCATTCCTGTAGTCTGTTTTGTGTTCTCCTGAGATGATTCAATCTTGTTGATGATGACATTGGTGGGATGGGTAAGGGCACAATAATGAATGCATACAGCCCTGTGGAGTGTAAGAGTGGAGGAGAGGTGGATGAGTTGGAGAAGTCCCTAAGTCAATAAGTTTAGTGACCAGTCTGCACAGAATGATGAAGTCTATGAAAAACATCCTCATGTAGCTCCCTTGCTGTTCAAGATGGGTCACTGTGGTGTGAGGAGCACCACTTCTTCCTCAGACCAATTCTTTCATAGGTAAGCTGCTGTAGGTCAGTGGTGGGTGGAAGGCTGGGTTTATGTGCTGCAGGATCGTCTTCTTGACGCATTTGATGATGATAAATGTAAATGTGAGTGGCTGGTAGTCGCTGGAGCTTCTGACAGTTGTCTTTGGCAGTGGAATGATCATAACGAACAGTAATTAAATGCAAATTTTGATGTAAATAGAGAATGTTGTTTGCTAGGAAAACATACACTTTCTTTGTTGACTTAGATGTTTTTTTTTTTTTTATTATTATACTCTCTTTTGTTTCCCTTGTTTCTGTTTTTGCTTTCTCGCTTAGACACTCACGCAAAAATAAATGACTAAACTACATTTAACGTAGTAAATAATTACCTCTTTGTGATTCAAAGTGTAACAGTGGAAATGCTAATGTTTTTTCCTGAGGGTAATATCTGCGGATAAATAAATAAAATATTAATCATATCAAACATCAGTCATGGCAATAAAAAAAAAACAAAAAACAAAACCCAGTATATACAGCTGACTTAATGTCAGGACTTTAAATTATGCTTTGCCATGAAAAGAAAGTTAATTTAAAAATAGATATGACTAAATTCCTGTTAATATGCAGTCACTGTTATAAGTAGTCTTCAAAAACATTTACAATAATCTATATCGAAATGAGTTAAACATTTATTAGGTAGTTGAAGTGATACAGTGCTAATGCTCTCTGAATGTTGTTTGGTTTTATTGCTTCCCTATGCATGGCTGAACAAGTGTGAATAAGATAGCCAGTAAAAATCTTTGAGAGTTCATTACCAAGCCTCTCAAAGAGATTCCCCCAGGAAACTGGTAAGTGGAGTTGGTGCAAGCTGGGCTAATCAGATTTTAAGTAATATTATACTGATGTCCCACAGCTTGTTTCCGTTTGATAACTGAAGACTATGAGCTGGCTAGTATTGATATGTAGAGCATAATACTTTCCCACCTTCAAAATTATTTGCTAATTCAAAGTTTTAAATGAGAATCCTTCCAAACTTTGCAAGAAAATTAACAGCTGCAAATCAGATTTAAAAGTTAAGATAGTTAACACGGAGAAAAGCCTCATAAATCAGTGCTGGTTTTGGGCTGACTGAAACAGTCAAACTGAAGGTGTGCTCCTTAACCAAAGATAATTTGTTGTATCCTCCTGAGCTCACCTTTAGCTGCTGCAACATAACACAGAGGAGTTTATTTAGCTCAGCTTTTTCTGTTACCAAAACAAAACATGAACAAAACCCCCCCGCCCTAAGCTGCAGTCCATAATTAAGATTCCGATAAGTGTTTGCCTTGCGTCATACTTTGATCAGACACTAAAAAAAAAAAGAAGTCGTGGCTAAGTTTATTTACCGTATAGCTCACCTGGTTGAGCTGGCGACCCATGTACAGGGGCGACAGTCCCTGATGCAGCGGTCGTGGGTTCGAATCCCGCTCATGGCCATTTGCTGCAAAGGCCAAAAAAACAACTTAAAAAAAACAAACAAAAAAAAACAGCAACACCAAAGTGATGAGACTTGTGAATAATAAAAAATAACAAGTATTACAATTCCATTTATGAAATATGGACATTTATGTACATTCCACTGCAAACTTTGCTAAAGGAAGTATTACTGATAAACGCAATTTGATATAATATCATCCTTTTGTTCTGCAAAGTGTGTGTTGTTATGTATTCTAAAGTGGGTGTAGTTGTTGGGCCATCTGCCAGCAGTTGCTTAGTGTGGTATTAATGGCTTATTGGTTGTATATATCATTTTGAACACAGACACATACACACAGAAAGTGTGTTGCAGTACATGCTTGCAGGAATGTAGCTGAATATTGATTTGCACTGTGAGTTTCTAGCTTCCCGCGAGTGGGATCAACAGATACACAACAGCAAAAAACAGAGTGAGCTGGTATGTTGGAATAAACAACAACAGGATTTTCTATATTTATTTTGCTAACAGTGTCACGGGCCTCTGTGAAAAAGATTCCTATCTACTGTAGATCTTTCTGGATGAAATGGTGTGAAACTCTTGTAAAATGGTTGTAGACACAAAGAAACATGCTAATCATGGGGCCTCCTCAGTGTCGTACATCGATCAGCCACAGCAATAAAAGTGAAGTGAATAACGTTTATCATCCCGTTACAATGGCGCCTGTCAAGGGGTGGGATATATTAAGCAGCAAGTGAACAATCAGTTCTTGAAGTTGATGTGTTGGAAGCAGGAAAAATGGGCAAGCGTAAGGATCTGAGCGACGTTGACGAGGGCCAGATTGTGACGGCTAGACAGCTATGTCAGAGCGTCTCCAAAACAGCAAGTCTCGTGGGTTGTTTCGTATATGCAGAACCAAACAAAAGTGATCCAAGAAACTGGTAAACTGGTGACAGGGTCATGGTCTGAAGCATGACGAGCAACTGATAGGAAAAAATTGTTTAGGTTATGGTTTGAGAAACGAGACAAATAGTTCAAAGTGTTGACTTGGCCTCAACATTCCTCTGATCTCAACAGTTCACTTCATGGATGCCCCAGCTCACAGTTCCCAGGACTTTAATCTGCTGCTAATGTCTTGGAACGTGATATGTCAGGACACCTTCAGAGTTTCCTGTGGAGTCCTCCCGTGACGGGTCAGAGCTGTTTTGGCAGCCCGAGAGGCACCTACACATCATTAAGCTGGGGGTTTTATTACAGTGGCTGATCAATGTAAAGTACACAACACAAGTGAGTGCAATGTCACGTGAATGTCAAATGATTTAAAAGTGTCTCACCTTATAGTAATTATAGTACCACTGAGCTGAACAGTTGGGTGATTGCTCTAATGTAAATTTAAAAGTTGTAGATTAAATTTACAATATTCAAATACAGTAGAAACTCTCAAAACCTGTAACTTATTTTCCTTTTCAATAATTTGTATGCCTACATTTTTTTTTTTTTCGATGGCAGACTCAGTCCTTGATGCCAGTGTTGCACACATTTCTGGAGAGATGTTCTTCTCTGCTCAATATTTTTCAGCTGTTCTTTGCTGGAGGGGTTGTGTTGCTCTACCATTTTCTTTAAGATACCTGAAAGGTGTTCTGTTGAATTTAAGTCAGGTGAGACAATTGGCCAGGTGATAGTTTTAACTTATTTCTTCAGAAACTTTTGTGTGATTTTGGCAGTGTACTTTGGATCATTATCATACTGGAATCCTCCTCGTCTGCCTAGCGTCTGGAGAGTGAGAGACAGTTTGTTAGTCAGTGTTATGATATATCCACAGGCATTTATAGCTGCAAAAAAGAGGAAGGCAGACAATGGTTAGCAGTAGGTCCTGAGTTGTTTTTTTTATATAGCCTGTTGCTCAATGAGAGGATGTGGTATTGTCTTTCTGTTTTCACTTTGTATCTGTTAGTGCACATATAACAATCCTCCATGTGCCTGACTGAAAATTAATTCCCCTCAAATCTCACATTCATTCTGTAGTTATGTTGTTACGAAGCAATCTCGGTGTAGGAACTCAGACTAAACTTGATTATTACAAAACAATAAATACCATTAGACCGAAAGCAATATAGCTTAATGAAGGGAAGATATAACCGAATGCCGAAGAAGTAAAACCTGCTTTTGTCATTTACTTTTATGAAAGGAACCCTATCTTTTTCAGGAAATGGGGCTGACTGCATTAGAAATATAATAAAAAGATGATTATATCTGCTTCTGGAATCACAATTTCACCTAAATCCATTATTTCTCTGCCTGTCAGAGTTTGTGATTCTCTTTGTTTCTCTCTTTCCTCCAGCTTCTCTTTGTAGCAGTGTCAGCCCCTACCATGAGGTGATGCGGATGGAAAGGCGTCTGCGCTCCTCGTCTGAGGGGGCTGGTGGGCCTCGTATCCATGGAAACCACAGAGATGCCCCGGGCTTGGAGGGATGCGGTTTGCTTAAACACAGAAACAACTCCTCATCATCTAAACTGGGAAGTCTGGTAGGTTGTGAACTGTGTTTATTTGCATGTAATTTTTTCAGTAGATTTTTATATCATACATTTTCGCATCATGCAATTATATTTTATTTGACAAGTTTTAGGTTATGCTCAGTTATTATCATACCACATTTGCGCCACTAGTAGTTTGTTTGTGAAATGTACAGTGCAGTTTACATTCGTCTTGATATGTTTACATAAAGCACAACTAAAACCCAGATGCACATACACACAAGCGGCACAAGCAATTAGCATGACTAAATAGCTCATTACGCACTACTGCTTCTTCTGTACATCCTCACAACAAACGCATGGCAAGTTTATTTGTAGAGAACTTTTTTAAACACAAAGACAAGAGAAAGTAGTTTACATAAAACAAAGGAATTAATTATACCAACATTTAAAAATGCAACAAAGAGCAAAAAGAATCAATTAAAATAGAAAATTAGACAGAGTAAAAATCTGGCAAAAGTGACTAGTCATACATTTCTGTACAGGGCGGTAATAAATTACAACTTTAATAAAGGAAATAAAAGTCCAGTAGAGAACATTAATCTGTCCAAGACATAAAAACAAGAAAGAAATATGCTTTCCTCAGGGTGTGTTTGGAAGTATGTGTATTTCTTTGCTTTATTTCATTCTTGTGTCATTATTTAGTCTCTCTGTGGTTTCATATTTATGCATGTCATTTGTGTCAAGGTAAAAAGGAGGACGCAGGTGCTTTTGTTTTGTAGTCACCATTGCTGTCCTAAAAGCACAATTTTCATCCATCCATTATCTATACACTGCTTAATCCTCACTTGGGTCACGGGGGCGCTGGAGTCTATCCCAGCTGACTTAGGGTGAAGACAGCACACTCAAATTCACACCTACAGACAATTTAAAATCGCCAATTAACCTCAACATGATTTTGGACCTTGTGGGAGGAACCCGTAGAACCCGGAAAGAACCCACGCTGCACGGGGACAACATGCAAACTCCACACAGAAAGATCCCGGCTGTCCTCACCGGGACGCGGACCTTCTTGCTGCAAGGTGACGTTGCTAACCACCGATCCACCTTGCAGCCCCAAGCACAATTTTAAGTTTACAAATATCCATAACACCAAGAATATTTAAGGCAACTTAGTTCCTTCTCGTATTTTTAAGTCAAATGTCGTTCACTTCATCCCATTAGTTTCTCTTCCACAATTCTCTTGATCCTTCACAGCCACTTAAGTGTTATTTTCAGTCTTTCTCTCATGCTTGTCACAATCAATAAGGCCACTTTGGTGACAACTTTACGCACACTGAAATGACCTGAACTTCTCCACAGATTATTAGGCATTGCTGTCACTTTATCGCAACGGGAAGATTAATTGCAAAGTGATATTTAAACAGCAACTGCAGACGTGGGAGTTATGCAAAATGGCTCGCAGATATTTGATGTCCACAAACTTGAATCCAAGTGTAAAAGAGGCACCATCTGCTCTTAACATCTTATTTGTGAAGCTGTTTACTCATACTTACAACTCTGCATATCCAGGACGAGAATTATAGTTTCCTTATAGAGTAACTTTGAGCTCGATTACCAAATTGCCGTTACATCTACAGGATGAGGCCTGCTCTTAAAAGGGATAAAAAGAGCAGATGTAATTGGCCACAATTATACCCAGCTGCTCACAGATTCCGCTATAATGCACTGCACGATACTTAGTAATCTCACCCAGCTCTCATGCCTCTGGCCATGAAAATACTAAAAGTGTTTCGACATGCCCTGGGCAAACCAAACATAGTGCACTTGATTTTGTTTTGCAGCTCTGAGTCACGAAAAGGTGCATAATGTTCGCTCACTTTTAATGTGAAAAAACTGCAAAACATATTTCCACATATTTGCGAAAAGGTTTATTTTAAAATTAACTGTGCCTGCTGTCTTTCACAGCTACAACAAAAACAGATATGTTGATGGGAACCGAGTGTCTTGATAATCTCAGAAAGTGGGATTGGAAGGTATTTAATGTATTATAAAGCGAGGTAACAGAGAGATGCCACACATGTAATAGTGATCTTTATTATTGTATTGATTTTGTCACAACAAAGTGGTGCCACAAAGCAGAGTTGCAGAGTACTTTGGAAGTACTTTGAAAAACTTCTTTAGTCATCTGTAGGATTTAGGCACCATATCCTGTTGGTGAGCTTAACAAACATTGCAGTAGTGTCTGTTGACGCACGCTTTAGCTATATCCACTTTTGTGTCTGGGAAAAGACTATAACTGCGACGGCTATGCGTTGGTTCTCTTTCAGCAGACACGAGGAAGCTCGCTGGGAGGAAAGCTAGTTTAAGTCAATCCCATTTATGCTACCAGAGACTATAGGCTTCTGCTGAGAGATTAAAGAGGGCAAGGATACACACATCACGTTGCTGTGTACCTTGCGCACTGCAACTGCCTCTTGGCATACACTTCACTAAACATGGTGTAATCTCCTCCTTTTCTCGTCTGTGCCTATGAAGGGCCCTTTAGGGGCCTGAGTCATGGAGGGGAAGGTGTGAGCTGGAGAGTGTATATTAAATTATGTACAACCACTCTTAGCTTCATAAAAGTTTTTTGGTTTGCTGGAGGCACTTGTAGCTAATGAAAAAGTCTGGATTTAGACACTTCAGCTCCTGTTTTAGCCCGAGTGTGTTTGCAAGAGATGCAATGTAAATAAAAGTATGCAAAAATAACATCTTTTAATTAAAAAGATAACTAAAAGTAGTAAGGGTATGAATAGAAGGATTAAAATGGTCTTTTGGTTGTTTGTGCACAGACTATGTAGCTGACTGGTGTTTATGTGTTAAGGATGCCTGTGGGGCGTTGCACCTGTGGCAGACAGACTACAGCATACGACACAGTGGATACGCTGTGTTGTTGCTTTGTCATTACAGCTCAGATGGAGAATAATTACCACAAAGCAAACGAACATTTGGTTTACAGTCACCAAATGACTAGATTGTTGAGTTCACAGAGAGAAACTGTGAAACGCATCAGTGGAGAGAAGCCAGCCTATGCTATTGCTTGAGCTGCTTGGTGATCTCATTCCAGTTGTTATTGTGTTTTTGTCTCAAAATCCCGTCAGGAGGAAGCTGTGAGATATTTATTTTACCAGCATATTCAGTGTTGGTTGTGCATAAGTCTCTCAATGACAGCTGTGATAATACTGTGACAGGCTGACAGTGATTACGTTCCAAACGAGCACACAAAAAAGAATTACTTAAGATGTTCCCAAGAAATTCTCTCTTATCTCCGAGACAAGCTGAACAACTTTGAACATGCACTTTTGTTAGTAGTTTGAGTGACATATATGGCAGAATAGTTCAACTGCATTCCACTTTACTTTGGATGTGTTGCTTATGCATATCAACAGTTGCTTGGCAGCTTGCTTCCCAGACAGTTTTGTGCTGCAGAGTGCCTCTTGTTTTCATATCCTCCACCCTGATTGATTCACTTCCTCTTCCAGACAGAATTTGTAATTACCAGACGGTTAAGTTTTAAAATGGAAAAAACACTGAGGATGTTTGCAAATATTGCTACTGAATGCTAATCACATAAAAACACAAACAATTATGGCATGCACATCAAATCAAATCGAATATAAAAACAAAAACAAACAAACAAAACTGTATTTTCTCTGAGGCTACCGTTCCGGATGCACAATGGTCACATTGTAGAGCACTGAAAATGGTGATTTATGACAAAAATTCCATGACTAATACACAACCATTCATAGTTATTGGCACCAGTGCCTGGATAAGTCCAAATGCTATAAGATAAACAGTACTAGTGTCAGCATTTTGTGATTATAATATGACTTCAAGGCAAATTTGTAGAAACACAGTCCTACTACGAGAGATTACAAGCCAGACACAGTGGTAGTTGCAAACAGTAGTCATGTTGCTTCACTTAAATGTTTGAGTTTCAAATCCATTTCTCTTTTGTAAGATGTGGACTTCACGTCACCACCACTTCTGCTGTGGGAATACAAGCATGTTCATCAACACGTAGAACAGCTTCTAGCGCTGCATTCACAAGATAAATGCTCTTTTTTTGTCTGTCTAGTTATATCATGGCAATTATGTCAGCCGAACATCTTTTTCACATCTAAATAGGATTATTTTTAAATCATTGAACAGCGTAGAGGTTAATAAAATGGTAAATGTGCCCAGAAAGAATAGAGTTGATAGTCAATTAGGGGCTCATTAGCTATCAGACAGGAACAAAAGTCTGCAGAACTCCTGCCCTCGAGGATTGGAATTGCCTGCCATGGCCATGTAGAAGTCAGATTTAAGAATGTTTCTTTTAATATACTGGAACTTCTTTTCCCCCACAGCGATGTGCCTAAAGACCTTAAAGTATATTAATAGCTTCTTGATTATATTGGTGCATTCAACAAGTATTTTTACTTTGTTCTGATTTTTTTGAAATGACTACAAAGAGTGAGCTTGTAAGTCGATCAGCAAGCTCATGAAAATAGAATGAAAACATGTAATTGTAAGCTGATAATGTGATAATGATCTAGTGTTCACTCCTTGAAGTTCCAACAACTCCATCCATCCATGATCTATACACCGCTTAATCCTCACTAGGGTCGCGGGGGGCTGGAGTCTATCCCAGCTGACTCAGGGCGAAGGCAGGGGACACCCTGGACAGGTCACCAGTCTATCACAGGGCTACACTTAGAGACAGACAACCAAGCACACTCACATTCACACCTACGGACAATTTAGAATCACCAATTAACCTCAACATGTTTTTGGATCTTGTGGGAGGAAGCCGGAGAACCCGGAGAGAACCCACGCTGCACGGGGAGAACATGCAAACTCCACACAGAAAGATCCCGGGTGTCCTCACCGGGACGCGAACCTTCTTGCTGCGAGGTGACGGTGCTAACCACCAAGCCACCTTGCAGCTCTTATGTGGACTAGTCAAAGCAAAAAAAAAAAAAAGCACAACTGGTGATTAATGTCAAATAAATTCTGGTATGTCCCAGTGAAAGTGCTTCCAGTCCATTAGGACAGGCAAAATTTACTGACACGGTGGGACAGAAATTAGCCTGGGTCAGATTGTCAATATAAACCCACAAAAATACTTGCATATAAGTTTGTGCTCTTTACTCCCAATCTGCACCTCTGCTCCTCTGCTGATGTGCTGTTTTGCCATGTAATTATGAAACGATAGAAAAGTGTTTATCAAGGTGCATCCTCTCAGACCAGCTGGACATTAGAGATCCTGTTGATAGACTGGCCTCATCATGAAGCAAAATCAGTTTGCATCCGGGACCTGATATGTCTTAATGAAGTGGGTGCAAAATCACATCTGATCACAATTTCAGCTATCCCTCTGAAAATGCCTGCAGAATATCAAAAGTCAGGAAAAAGTAGCACCTAAAAAGAATGAAATTTTGTGTTATGATTCATGCTTGTGCTTTCATGCTGTGACATCTCAAAATGTCTGCTAACATGCCTGCATCCCCCAAAATGACCTTCTTCAATCTGAATTTGCAATATATAGTCCTCCAGTCTTCCGAAAAAGATGACAAATTACAGAAGCAGGAAATGTGGATATTTCCCTATTTCTGACTTTCTGCTTCAACATCGTCATTCTCTTCCTGTAACCCAAATGTCGATACGGTTTCTAGCAAAGTCAACAGTATAAAGCAATGGGTTTTGGTATTCATGTCTTCTAATTTTTAAATGGCATTGCTTATTGGATATCAAAAGGTTGTTTGTCACAGGATTGATATCTATGTGTATTGACAGGAGTAGATAACTGTTCGAAAATGAGAAATTTTAGGTGATAAACTGTGTGGGGGAATTTTTATGCCTCTGTGCTGATAAGAGCAAAGGTCAACTTCACTGTGACATTCAGAACCATAACTCAGGAGCAGAAGGGGAGATTGTGGCCATATTTCACATGAAATCGGATACTCAGTTAGGAGCACTAGTCTTGAGTGCCCACCTCAGAACTGTAATGCCTGTATAGATCTTGTGTACTACCGGCTTTAAGAAGGTCTGGAGCTTTCAGGTTTTGGTTTTGGAATTGGTAGCTTCTTTGCACTAACATGTTTCAAGCTGCAGGGTGGCTCGGTGGTTAGCATCATTGCCTCGCAGCAAGAAGGTCGCCGGTTCGCGTCCCGGTGAGGACACCCGGGATCTTTCTGTATGGAGTTTGCATGTTCTCCCCGTGCAGCGTGGGTTCTCTCCGGGTTCTCCGGCTTCCTTACTCACAGTCCAAAAACATGTTGAGGTTAACTGGTGATTCTAAATTGTCCGTAGGTGTGTGAGTGTGCTTGGTTGTCTGTCTCTAAGTGTAGCCCTGTGATAGACTGGTGACCTGTCCAGGTGAACCAGCCTTCACCCTAAGTCAGCTGGGATAGACTCCATCCCTCCACGACCCTAGTGGGGATTAAGCGTTTGGATGGATGGCTGTTTGAAGCATCGTCTACTGTCATGGTTTCAACTTTTTTTTTCCATCAGAATCCTCCTCATTGGCAATGCATGCCAACACAAAGAAGGAATCTGAGTCTTTTCTTTTGTTTCTCTCTGTGAACTTGCACACTTCAAAGGCTTCACTTTTATATGAGTCTGGACAGACATAGATGTAAACTACAACTTGACTGGTTGGCGGAGGCACACAACCGCAGGGCAGTAATTCTAGTTTTTTCATGTAGGCTTTATTCAACAAACGGATTTCCAGTTTGACTGGACATCCAGACCTTTATGCCCTCAGGCACATTGTAAACACAACTGGCTGTGAAGCGTCTGCTCAGACAGAATGAAAGTCATTTGTTAGTCCGTATATTTTCCATTGCTAGAAGCCATAATACCTGACTGCAAAGTCAAATCACTCTCCCTTGATCTTAATGCATTTGCCACCCTAAAGCACTGAATAAATGTAATTTTCATAGACTGGATATATGATTTCCACAGAGTGTGAACAGAAACCAGTGGCTTTAAAAGGACAGAAAGAACCCTCTTGCTTCCTCTTATTCCTGTTTTGGATGTCATTCTGCTTGGCAGTTAGGAGATGGAGCCATTTTTTAATGAGACCAGAATCTGATATTATCTCTATTAACTCAAGGATTATACTCACTCAAATCACGTAAGTGAGGTAAAAGGGTGACATCTCTGGGTTGTAAAATCATATTAACACATTTCTGTGGTTAGAGGGGCACATTAAAATGGGTAATTTAGCTTCAAATGAAGTCTGTGTGCAGTGGCATCACACGGTATGGGTCTTCATTTCTTTTCCAATACCTTTTAGCTATTAGCTTTAATGCCTGAAATGAGGTCTTGTGTTGAGGTGCATTACGCTGAAATGCATTCTGGTCTTTTTTTGATGTTTACTGCAGTGAGCATTTGCTGAAAAAATGAAAGAAACTGAAACCACCAGTGTAATGTCACATGTTTATACACAGTCTACACTGGCTTTACATAGATTTTGCAATGGAAAACACTGATTGGAAATCCAGTCTCTTGCACAGCAACACAACAGTGATGAGAGCTGCACTGAGTTGAGTATTGGGTTTTCTGATCCATCTCTATCTGCAGGAACTAGACGAGACTGGAACACAATAGGATATCGAAAAAATAAATAAAATCTCAGTGGTGCTCATTTTTATTGGTATTTGCCTTGGAATTATTGTACACCTTCATGTTTTGCTGGTGAAATCAATTAGGCAGCATTATTTTTGACCTTTTTATTGCCTTTTTCTTTTGGGTCCAGAGATTTTATGCTGATGGTAAAGTAAGTTTCCAGGCTCCCTGAATTACTGTGTGGTATTAAATGAAAAGGTGCCATTATAAAAATAGATAAAAATGGTTGATGTTCGTGCACAGGAGTTTGTACTAGACGCCTGATAAAGCCAAGTTTGTAATTTTGGCGCAGATACTTACGAGTATTTTTTCTATTAGGCAGCGGTATGTGGTATTTTAATCGGTTTGCCACTCTGTTCTGGGAGCTTCTCTGCAGTGGATCTCCCTTTTATGACCATCAGATGGCAGCATTGACTTTTGAAATGCAGCTGAACCAAAAGAGACATCATCTTACTGCATTATTATAACCTGATAATAATACCAAGAGCATGGGCGCATTCACGGAAAGTTTTTAGACCTGGTGTTGGGCATTAGGGGATGAACTACAGTCCAGTGGCTGCAGACATAAAGGATTGGGTAAATCCTCCTCCATAATTTTGAAAATGATGACAGTGGATGTACAGTTAATAATTCAAGCTCACCCAGGCTAGAGAATGTTTATAACACACAGATTCTTCTGTGACTTTCTTTAATTATTATTGCTGGATTTTGAAAAGTAGTGAGTCTGATGTTCGAGGTAATTTAAACTCAGTCACTGGAATTTTTTTATCTGTCAGAGTTCAAATTGAGGTCTGTCAGAGAAAATATACTCACCCATAGTATTGCTATATTTTGGAGGTGTATATGCGGCACCACAGTTCATCACGGTTTTGTGGTATGTACACATACTTATTTCTGGTTTGCCTAACTTTTCATTTTGTAATTTTTCAGTGACTTCACATGCCCCGCTTAGAATTCAGTTGCATTCATGAACTGTTTGTCTAAAACATCTGAGTTAATGCTGCATATATAGTTATTTTCACAGTGGTTTAAAGTGTATAGCATTCTTTTTTGAATTTTTTTTGTTTAATTTTTTTGGTGTTGGGCAGTAATAAGTATATGTGGATTTATACCGTTATAGCAAAAAGTCAAGCAATACTCAGGGTGCTCCTGTAGCTAACACTTTCTTTTTCCTCTCGTGGATGGTATTGACAAAGAACATCTTGTTCTCTGCAAGCTAGATGGAATAAACTCACAAGTTGTTCATGTTAATGTGGCTAGTTTTATTAGATTAATCTTTAGAGCCTGCAAAAGTCGTGAGATAAATGCTTTTTAATCAGAAAATGTAGAAAATCACATGACTAAGTAATGGGCTTCCTTTCTTTGTCGTGGGGAGTAAACAGTGTAGATTTGCAGAGTTTTTCTGGTCTGTTCAGCAGCTATTTTGTGCTTGTAAAGCATGGAGAAAGCTGACAGATGTTACACAAAACTACAGCCTCATTTGGCACATTCATTGCTTTCTCAAACTAAACCCTAATTGTCTCTACATAATAAGAGTAGCAATACTTTTTCATGAGTTCGGATGCAATGATGAGGGACTAAAGATCTCATAAAGTGCAAGCTAAGTGAAAAATAGTATGGTCTAATAACAATAACAGTGTTATTGCTGATAATATTTACAAAATGTGTTTTTTTTTTTTTTTTCTGGCTACAGAATCATTTTCTGAATACTGTGAGCCATCTGGATTATTTTGATGAACATGATTTGATAATTTTCTGTAATGTTGTCATACCTAACACTATTTTTTTATTTTCCTCTATAGTGTTTGTGGAACTAGTTGAATTAATGAGTGTGTAACTAAAATTGCATTGAAACCATTTATCACAAGGACTTGTTTCGACCAACATTCAAGTCTTCAAGTGTTTTTCCTGTTATGAATGCAAAACAACACACATTAATCACATTTGTTTGAATGTAATAATTTGTCATATTTTTTAGGTTTATGTCTTTTTTCCCTTTTTTCTCATCAGGATGTTCTAAACAACCTCGGCTCCTCAGAGCTGGATGAAGACGATCTCATGTTAGACCTGGACCTCTCTGATGATCAGCGACATCGACACGGTAACTTTTTCACCGCATTTG
This sequence comes from Stegastes partitus, assembly GCF_000690725.1. NCBI lineage: Eukaryota > Metazoa > Chordata > Actinopteri > Pomacentridae > Stegastes > Stegastes partitus. Next base: position 332,500 of record NW_007578179.1, read on the forward strand.
CTGTCTTTATGTGGGTTAAAATCAAAAGCCAGAGAATTCAACACTATTAGCAGCTGGGACATATACTGCACAATATATTTTACTGTTTTTAACTTTTAGGTTAATCTCCAAAAAAAGTCTTCACATTGCTGTTCTTAGAAACTGAGCTTTCAAGTCAAGAGATAATCTGTCACACGCTTACCTTTATCTATATCTATCCCTCCTTCTTTTCAAGTGAATGTCTGCTCATATTTTCTCATGCTGTCACAGGTTCTTTCTCTTACTTTCTTTCTCCGTCTCTCTCTTCACTTCCTCTGTGCTGTCATTCTCTCTCTTAACCTTGTTTCTCTTCACTCTGTGTCTCTCTTTTCCTCATTAAGCCACCTCTATTCCATCACCTTAAAACATGAAACCAGTATTCTCCCTGCTTCTTTCAACATGTGCCACGACTTTGATGTAGCTGCCTCATTTACAGCGATTTATCTCCTTTGTTGTTTTGGCATTTCAGTCACACTCCTCCTGACATGCCTCGTGGTTGAAAAGTGACTATCAGAGGAGAATTATTGCTTGTGCCTTTTCCACAGTGCAGCATGGAGTGCCAAACACAGCAACCCCAGCTTCCTTTCACACAACACATAAGGATATTACCAAACTGAATGAGCGTGATGAGCGACTGCAACCAACCCATACTTAAATGTGTTAAGAAGGACTTAATGAAACGTTGCTCAGCACATTCATGTGTTAATTTTATGACATCTTAGAGAAGGATTTGCTTTATTTTTGCTTTTGTGATGCACTGAAGTGAATTCATTGAATTTCGCAGGCACTATTGTCATTTGCAGGAACATTACCAGCAAGATTGCAAGCAAATACTGTCAATATTGATTATGCTTCTTATGGTCTCAGCTTGAAAATGTTGTATGCTTCGAATTAAAGCACGTAACGCTGCACAGGCATAAAATGTACACATCGACTCGGACAGTTGGTGTTTGGCTGAGTATGACACGTGAATAAAATGAGTCAACGGAGTAAACATAAGCTTGAAATGAGATCACTCTCCATTTCTGTGCTTCCAGACGCTCACATACATGGACAACATGTTTGACGGTAAATACAGCAACGGGTGCACTTGTGTCACTTTAACTCTTCGCGTGAGCGTGTTTGGCTTTGACTCCTCCGATCCAACAGATCTCTGAATCAAATTACATGTTAATGTGAGGTTGGATTCATCTATCTCCAGGCCATATTTAAGTCCCAGATGGGCTCCCGGAATATTGCAGTTGCAGTCAAATAAAAGTAAAGCGCTCAGCAGCGGTGTGGAGTAAAGACTACAACAGGAACTTCGGCCCTAATAAACTGAATTTCCTGTGCTTATGGGGCTTGGAGAGTTTGGAGAGAGAGGGTGGATTTGAACTGAACACTCACACACCCACACAAAAAAGCACACGCAGACACACACACATTGAAAACATCTCTACAGGCACAGGCTGATGCAGAGCTAAAGGAGGCACCATCATTAATACACACACTAGCACACAAGCGTGCATGCTTAGTCATTAGACCTAATGGTTTGCAGACTGTAGCATGAAATTAAAGGTTTGATGAATTGTTCTCATAAAGTCAAGGGACTAAGACTTTGTGCTGGCAATAGAAGAGGAAGATTCTTCCACATACGCAAATTAAAGCAACTAATTTAAAGACACATTCCCGCACAGGCATTGTGGCAGCGTATACAATGCAGACAGTTATACGTACAGGCTCATATAGAGATGTATACGCACCGACACGCAGACACAACTGGACACACACCCATTCCACAACCCCCCGCACTCTCATCGGCACTCCTCATTTTTACCTCCCTCAGGTGGCTTGTTGAAGCCTTTATTAAAAAGCAAGCAGTTTCACAGCAATTTATGGCCAAAAGGGCTCTGTGTTCGTACTCCAACTGTGACTCACGCCCTGTGGAACCAGACATGGACAGAGAGAGAGAGATAGAGAGAGAAAGCGAGACAGTGGTACCTTTGCGAAGACATAAAAGACGCCAAATCTCGGCTTTATCACCAGCCTTTTCTCCACTGTCCTCTCCATTGCTCCGTCAAATGTGCCATTAAATTTGGACATATCAATTTTTAACACAACTGATAGCATCATTACTCAAACTAATCACTGCTGAATTTTAATGAGCTACTCTGTGACATAACTGGTGTTTTATAGCTGTTCTTTAATGAAACTTAACTAAGTTATGGATTTTGTTTGCCGAGATTAGAAACACAACTTCATGTAATGGTTACATGTATGTTTGGTTGTGTGCTACAGTGTCCAGAGAAGACTCCAGCCAGTCCCTCGCCTCCTGTCTCAACCTGCTCCCTTCGCCTTTGGACGCATCTGGAGATCGCATTGTGGGGAAAGAAAACAATCAAAGGTAAATACATGCATTTGTACTCAAATTTGTTGCCTTGCACTCAAAAAACAGCAAATGGCAAATGTTTATAGACCTGTGTGTGTTTTTAAGTACTCTGCGAAAGGCACTAAAAGTAAAGTGGGCTGTGTGAGTGTGCTTTTGAAATATTAAATGATTCTATGAATGCCAATTTTTTTCAGTTAGCTTCATACAGAATGCAGTACACGGAAAAAAAACAACTCATATCAGTACTTAATGTGACCACCTTTGACTTTAAAACAACAGCTTCCTCGGGTACACTTGCACATAATGTTTCGAGATACTTGGCAGGTAAGTTGTACCGAGCATCTTGGAGAACGCGCCGCAGTTCTTCTGTGGATTTACGCTTTCTCGGTTGCTTCTGTTTCTTAACGTAATCCCAGACTGACTCGACAAAGTTGAGGCTCTGTAGGGGCCGTACCATCTGTTACAGGACCGTCTTATGGGCTGAGCATAACAGAACCACAATCAGAGAAAGAAAAGACGAGAGAAAAGCGGGCCATATTTTGGTACTGGTCGGCTTCTAACCGGATCAAGTCACGTACAATAGGAGCATATGGAGGGTTCAAGGATCTGTTTTGACACTCTCACCCACAGGGCATTCATTCTCTGTACAGTATACATTCATTACATTACTGCTGGAGTATAGCTTTTTTTCATAGAACACTCAATTGCCTTGCGAGAGACAAAGAGAAAGACAGAAGGCTATTGTCTATTCAAGGAATTGCTGATCTTGAGTGTTCTGTGTAAATGCATAACATGTTTTATGTCTTTGCCTCCCTTGGAGATGAGACAGAAAGAGGGAGGGTAAATAAATAAATAAATTCTCTTTGAATAAATATGCAAGCTGTCTTTCTGTTCTCCTTTGTTTCCCTGTAGCCCACGGCTGAAAGAGAACACTTAGAGTTTCTGTTTGTACATACGCATGTGTGCCACTGCCAAGGACAGTTCCATATCTGGTTTGATTTGGCCACTTTTTCTTCACTACGTTCGGATTTAGGATACGTCTAGCCGGACACACACAGAAGTGCATGCACACCCACTCATCTGCGCACACACAGCACAGCTCTGTGGACAGGGCTTATTTGGTTTTATGGAGCCGCTGGGTAATATAGGGGTTGTATCATCAGTGCTGTCGTCTGGTGGTCCGCCTGACAAGCTAGCAGATGATTATTACTTTACCTTTCAGTGTTCCTCTTCCCACGTGTGTGTGTGTGGAATTTATTTTGTTTCTGCTCACACCCATAGAGTAAATGTAGCTGTCTATCCATGTTTTCTCCTGAATAAACTGGCTGTGATCTTTGTTTGCAGAGACAGTGCAGGTCAACTTGTGTGAGTGGTTTTGAAGTAGAGATTGAAGGATTTATACTACACCATTGAGACATTGGACTAAGCCTGGGCTTTTTTTTTTCAGAGAAGGGTTTTTTATTAAGCTTATAACGCTCTTTGAAAGTTTCAATGAATAGAAAGACATTTTCTGCGTCTAGACAGTGTCAGTGAATCATGCAAGTCGGGAGTCAACCTTTTCAACCCATCCAAGGTTTTTGTTAGACAGTTCATTGGTTGTTTCACACTGAAGCCTCACTTGTCTTTGAAAGCAGTAGAGGAGCATTTATGTCTCCACATACACACACATACAAATATTTGCATGATATTGCCCTGGATACAAGGTCGAGGCTAAAATGTCGCTCAGCTGTAACCAGTTTTCTTCGGTTTGATTGAGTTTGCCTGGAGTGATGCATTGCACATCAGCCTACAAATGTCACAATACGAAGAGATGCTTCCATTTCTTACAACCCAATCAGCGACAGGGTATTATGACAGTGTCCCTTCTTATTGAGGAAATTAGATGAATGAATAAATGTAGTAGTGCTTTTAGCTAAATGCTACCATCACCATGTTAACATACTGATGTGTTTCAGGAATTACATTTATGGTACATGAGCTGCAACTAAAGATTTTTACGTGACTGTATTTATAGAAAGCAGTACCTGACTTACATTTGGTTGCCATCTCCCTTTAAAGTGATCTCCTTGTGCAGCAATACAACCCTTCCAGCAATTCTGCCATGCTTACAGCGATCCTTGAGAGTCCTGTTCTGTAAGCATGTCAAGTACATTCTACAATTCCTGCTCAATTTCCTCCGTTGTGTGAAAACAGCGACCCTTAAACTTGAATTTCATTTTAGGGAAGAGGAAGAACTCGCTGGGAGCCCAATCTTGTGAATAGGGCAGATGGGGAGCGATGACTGTGTTGTTGTGACCAAAAAACCTGTGCATAATCACTGCACTGTGAGCAGGTGCGCAGCACATTCAGAGTACCCAAATTTCATTGCGCCAAGTTCAGCTTGTCTATGCTGAATGTTCTCTGAACTCGGGTTTGACAGTCTGACCCCCGGGGACAAATTCACAGTATGCAATTTCATGAATGTTGGAGAAAACATCAAACATATGATGAATATCTTTGGGTCGTAGCTCCTGCAGACCGAACTCTCATCACCAGAGGGCTGGCTCATCCTGAGCTGTGGACTGATGCAGACTGTGATGTCCACTTTGAGGTGAAATCACTAATGTGCCTGTAGCTGTGGTCACATAGATGCATGTAACAGAGGTCCTGATGTTAATTTCTGACAGTGACAGCTTGCACCTGTTGCATGCATGTGACTGTGCCGACCTTGGGGAACAGTCTCAGAACTTCTTAATCACCTATTAACAGTGTTCCCGTCTTAATTCAGTATGCTCACGTGCATTTTAATACCTAATGCAAAGTACAGCTGAGCCTGTGATATATGTATATATATATTTCTGCCGATGTTTTGCAGTTGCAATTAAAATGTTGTCCTAATGGTGGTGCATGAATGTGTGTACCCAATTTCTGTCCAACAGTTGCTGAAATATGTATTTTGGGTTATAGCAAAGTTGTGGACGAATTAACTGTCAGATTGACGTTTCCATGCCTAGAGCTATGCTACTAGCCTGGAATGCAGTAATTTCACATTTAAATCATGGTATGCCTGAGTGATGACTTATGTGCCAGCCTTTATAATAACCCGACAGTTTGCACTGAAGTCTTGAACCGTGTACTCCAGAATGACTTAAGCCTCCAAAAGTGTAAACACATCACACAGTTTAACAGTGAGTATGCCGCTGACAGTGAGACAGTGATATGATATAGTGGGCTTAGAGAGAAGTGTGTGTTGAGTTAACTTCTCCACAGCAAGGGAGCAGTTTCTGTAGCTGAAGTGCAGAGCTGCAGGGTAACTTCAATAAACATTTAAGAAAAAAAAAAGAAAGACTGGATTGACAGCACAGCTACAAATCACACCAGTGAGGGATAGGCCGACTTTAAGGCTTTCCTTTCATTTGATTCCAAAGTGAATTTGAATATTGTGTTTTATTTAAAACACCATGGAATTGATGAAACAGCGAATCAGCCGCTAACATCACCATGCTCGAATTTTGATTTGTTTTGGCACTGGAAACACTGGGGCAGGTTAGATACCCTGACCAAAAAGTTGCTGCTGGCAGGTGTTAATTTCCCACTGTTTTAGTTCAGCATCTTCACTGATTTCTTCTAACAAAAACATTTTCACACAGATTTTACTGGAAAATGTATAATGTGTCTGAGTGAAGAACCTGAGATTGGAGGGGGAAAGAGAGCGAATTGTGTTTGCCCAGGGCTTCCTCTATCTCTCACTCTGTCTTTCTATCTCTCTCAGTCTCTTTTGCTCTTTGTCTTAGGTTCCACATTCCCTCGAGGGGACATTGATTTGCTGGAGGCGAAGCAAGCTCCCTTCTGTTCACACACAAGAAAACACAAACACATACACAGTTGTATTTCCATCCCTTCAGAGGCCATTATATTGACTTACAATAATTTCATGAGGACTTACCTTAGCCCTGACGCTCACCCTAATTTAAAAATAACTATATCCAACCCAAGGCTTCGTATTAAAATTGAAAAGATTTGCTTTTTGTCCCTGACTGTGTAAACAGATTTGTGTCCCCACAACAGAAGTAATACAAGTACCTGCGCGCACACACACACACACACACGCACACACAAACACAAACACACACACACACACACGCACACACACACACCTGTCAGTCAGTCAGCCTGTCCAGAAAGAGTATCAGCTGCAGGGATACTGCTGGCTGTCTGACAGGCTGCACAGAACATCTGCTGTACACACACACACACACACACACACACACACACGCACACACACACACAGAGTCTTGCAGGCATACCTCCTCTTTGATGTATGACAGTTGGATGATTTTGATGGCAGGTATTTAATTCTCTGTTTATGACTTTGTAAACATTAATACCACAGTAACAAAACTATAGCAGTAAACAGCCGTGTGCTAAATCTCCATTTCCGTTATTTGTGGCTGCATAGGTGTGTCGAGGGAGAGCGACAGACAGAGAGAGAGAGAGAGAAAAGAGGGGAGAGATTTAGGGAGAGCTCAGGAGTAAAGAGAGAGAGACCAGAGACATTAGAGTCTTCATCAAGAGTGTCCTATATTCACTGGAATATATGTAGGAACATTGATCCACAGTGTCCCTCGTCACCTTGTACACGTTGCACAACAGCTGGTGAGCAGGGATCAGAGACACAGTGTCGTATGTGCAATAATTGTGAATCATGTAATTACCTACAGCTTGGGATGAAAATAAAAGGATGAGAATAGAAGAAAAGTTTTGTGTAAGGTTAAGTGATGCCACTTTAGATAGTCATTTGTATGATTACAACTTGTGATTAATTTTGCTGCTGTTTTATCTACTGATCATTTTTGAGTAAACATCGTTTTCAATTAACAGTCCCGAAAAAGAGTGTGTACAAATAGTGAAAATAGCCTCCAAGAGTCCAAGGTGATGTCTTTAGTGGTGTTTGTTAAACAACAAAAGAGGAGCAAGACAAGAAGAAACCTCTTTCACATTATAGTATCTAGAACCTGCAAATGATTTGAATTTAACCTTAAAAAACAATCAAATAAATCAAGATAGAATGATGTATTTTCAAGTGAGTAATTGTTTAATTCACTCTGGATGTTTCCACTACCACTGACTATACTGTAGGTTTCTAGTAAAAGACAATTCTTAGACTATTTCAGATTTGTTTCAGCAGTGGTGCGTTGTGGTGTTCTCTAATGAACTTTTAACACATTTCCATTCATTCTTACATGCCGGAGACACCAAATGACTGCAGCAAAACAGGGCTACATACTGACAGAATGTAGATGGCCTAAAAGTACTTTTTTGGCATCGGATACATGGCATTTAAATGATGAGTGTGTAGTTTAATGCAATTTGTTACACAAAGCTCTCTTCGCTGCGCGTTTTTGCCAGTTGCGATGCCATCACCACTAAACTAATGAAGGTTCCTCGGTGTCTTTCGCTTGGTGGAAGAGGTGCAGCGGGCGCATTAGACCTGTGAATATTTGTGTGATGTATCTTCAACGCCCGGTCTCTGTTAAGACATTGACTCTTCCCTTGTCTCTCCTATACAAAAAGACGCAGAGGAAATTAAATTTTGACAGTCAGGATATAGCTTGCCTGTTGCTATGGTAACGGGAGTCTGCCTGTTGAGTGTTTTCCCTTCCATTCTTCTTTCCTATTCTGTTTTCATTGCTGTTGATTACTATGCACAAGACAGGTAGTCAGAGGAGAGGACATGCGAACACTCAGGGGTGTCCTTGTATATAAATATGCAGTGGACAATCATCAAAGTCCCAATCCCCATATCTCCACTTCACATGTGAGGATTAATGTACAACTAGAACATTCACCTGCCCTTGCTTTGGCATCGTAATGCTTATTAAGAAAATGACAACATGTGTAGACAGGTCCCAGGTCTCTTAAGTGACAAATTAATTGTACATATGTATACATTTATTTTAATTATGCATGACCCTCATTTATAGATAAGGGATTTGATGTCTTGTCACTGTGCTTATGGTAGCAGAAGAAGAGCAAATGAAGCTGAATTAGCTAGTTCTTGTAAATTGCATCAAGCATAAATGACAACAGTGAGATGACTGAGAACGTCGGTGTAGTCATCGCTGCCATACTTTATCCAGCTGGGTATTACAACACTGCCGAGCAGCGAGCACAACTGTAGAGAAATCATCTTCTAATTCGTAAAGGCACCCTCCTCTCACGTTTGGGTTGATATGGTACACAGTGATGTCTACTCTCAGTTGGCTCTTTAGTCTCCCACGGAGACCTGTAATTTGTGATTATATAGCACTTGCTCACACGCGCACGTAAACAGAGGAACAAATTTGTTTAATGCTAATATGATTCATAAAGTATATCAGCCTGTATGTGTCTAATCCCACCTGACTTAATACAGTCAGCAGAAGCTACAGCAGACGTCTCCCTCTGCGTAACAGACACATGCACATATATGCACATGCACATTTATAAAAATAGACAAGCATAAAGAATCCAGCTGAGCCTTGGAGTGGGGCTGGGGACAAATAAAATGCACTGCAGCATGATTTTCCGACACAGAGACACATACAAAGTACAGTGGGAGCTGGAGAAAACACAACGTCGATTTCATTTCCTCTTTGTTCAGTTTGCTGGTAAATAATGATGCAGAAATTGCTAATCCAACATGCAGTGACAAGTCTTTTATCTTATATGAGTCTATGTTTTGTGGACTGTTTTCTATATTAAACAACATTTGTAGGTAATTTTTGTGTTCTTGACATGCTTGTAGCTTTATTTTGCTTACCTTAATTGTACTAGCTTAGCATCGTGCTCCTACGAAGCCTCGAAAAAAAAGCTACGACTAAGTGCTGACATTTTCCATTTTAAGACCAGCTTAAAACACGTTAAAAATTCTGCAGTGTGCATCTGTTGTCATGCATATTTCTTTTGTGAATTGTTGCTTAGCTGCTAATTCACATTACCCTACTGGGTTTATTAAATGTTCAACACAGGCTGACTAATTAGTCTTGGCTTTTGTTTTTTTCCCTCCTTGCTTTGAGCGGAAACTTGTGGTTCTGATTTGCGAAAAAAACATGAGATTGGCAGGAAATAAGACATTTGTTTGCTTCCCATCGTTTTTTTTTTTTATCAAGTGGTCCGTTCCAGAAATGAAATCTTAAAGTGGTATCCGCTGTTTATCACATGTTAACAGTTTAGGAGACATGTGGCTTTAATGTCCATTTTGGAGCGTTTAAAGGATTTTGGAATAACAGAGACAGCAGTGCTCTTTTGTTTTTGGCTCTTCCTGTATCGTCTGCCTCTTTTCTCTTCATCTTGTGTCTTCTTGATGTGGACTACGGCACACTGTGTGTTGAACATATTTTTGTCAGAACACGTAGACCGGGGACATTGTTCTGCAAAAACGTACAGCGCAATTCCTAAATTTAAATTCTGCACCAATACGTTGAAAGGTTTCCCACCCTGTTTGTTACTTCCTCAAACATATTCCTTTTACTGACAACACAAAAAAGACATACTTAGGGAATACTGAATATTTCCCATGAGGATTTGATTTATTCTCCTTATTCATCTTTGGGCTGAGTAGCTGTGTGGAGCAACTTCGCCACAAACCAGTGTCTGGAAGTCATTCTGAAGCCTTTGCTCGGAGGCTATCAGGGCGTTTTTCAGTCAAAGGCTTATAGAAGCAGTTAGATTTTGGCAGGTGCGTGGCAAATTGAGAGATATTTATCTTATCTTAGCATAATGACTAAAACAAGGGGAAGCTGCTAGTCTGGCTTTGAGTAGAAATGTTAAAACAATAATTGGTGGTTCTGTGGGATTTAAGTGCTGTAACTACTTCTTGGCGAACAACAGCTGGATACTGTCACTGTGCACTGCATCCTGAGGCCTCGTTGTCACAGAGATGTCGCCAGGCCATCGTCTCTGTTCAGAAACACCAAACTAAAACCTGAACTCACTGAACATATCTGGCAACCCATACGGCCAGATGACTGTTGTGAATTCAAGACACAATGATGTAACGCCACCCAAAAAACAAATTTTTTTATGTCTTTTTTTTTTTGTTTTTTTCAGATATAATATGTTTATTCGTGAGCTCTCCGAATTTTTTTTTCATTTTTAAGGTTTTTTTTTGGCCTTTTTGCCTTTATTATATAGGACAATCAAGAGAGAGACAGGAAAGTGGGGGAGGAGGAGAAGGGGGGAAGGACCTGCAGTAAAGGGCCATGAGCAGGATTCAAATCCACACCTGCTGCGTTGGGGACTATAGCCCCTGTACATGGGATCGCCAGCTCAACCAGGTGAGCGATAGTGGCGGCCCGAGCTCTCTGAATTTTGACAGATCTTACCAGCACTTGTAAATTTTCCATGTAGTGCATATCATTAAAGCCAAATTCTACTGATTATCATTGCAGCCTTCTATATGCATAATTCCTAATTAGGCTGCTCATAGTCTTATTCTAGTTTTGCCATGGAAACAGCTTTAAAAGCAATGAGCAAGAGGAGCATATGTGCCTTTAATATCCCGCATTGTACAAGCTTATTTGTGGCATCTTTGCACATTTACATTCCCTTTAAACAGAATCAGAGCTTATGCAGGCGTGAACAAGGAATTATGCTTGTGTGGGCCACCTCAAAAACCGCCAGGAATAAAGATCCAGAATTATTACTGGTAAACATTTTATTTAGAACTGCTGTCAACAAGAATATCGAGGGTGAACATTTCACAAAGTTCTGACCAGAGTGCAGAGTTTGTCACAATAAAGACACAGATACGGGATAATTGTCATTTAAATCATTACCTTGCTGTGACTCAGTATTGAAACTTGTGTTCTTTGGTGCTATTATTTTGTCATGGCGCTGACAACAATGCCAATACAAAATAACAACAAATCAGAATTATGACTCATCTTAAACAATATATCTGGCTCTCCAAAAGGAAATTAGGCAGGCTGTGACAAGAGGAAATGGGAGGAAAAAGAGAGAGACAACATTTAAATTTATTTCGGTCGTGTTGATGTTGTTGCCGACTGTCATCATAAAACATTAGCTGTGTTTGTCTGCTTACTGAAAAACATATCCCCGACTGGATATTTACAGCTTAAGTGTGTATTCCCCTCCTCTACACTTTGTCCTCAGAGTTTACTTTAGAAAGCCTACATTTAACTGTGAGCTTTGTGTCACACGCTGACAGCATTATCATACTTACCGCCAACTGCAACTCAGGCTATAAATAGATCCATATTTACTCACTATAAAGATTTACTATACAATTTCCTTTAGAAATCTTACCTGAGATTTTTTTTTGCATGTTTAGCTTGTCATGGCTGCAGGGTCAGCTGAAGCATAATGAGGCGGCAGTTTCTTGAATAAACACAATCACAACATAATTATACGCTCATTGAAATTCTGGTCCTTTATCGTCAGCGCTTTAGAATAAATAGCGCAAAATTATCATGTCCTTAAGTAATGAACGGAATAGATAAACATTAATGTGTCCTCCAAATAAAAATTCCCGCTGGGTGCAGAATTTGCATTTTTAACATGGATTTGTTGACTTGAGTTTGTTAAAAAATAAAAAAATAAAGTCTGCCTCAGTCAACCAGTGGTTGCTTTTGTGATCACTTGTCACCTGTGGCATTCAGGCTTCTCATTCAGGCTTCACTGAAAATTGCAAAACTGACAGTCACGTCAAAACATGTGGATCCTTCAAAAACAGGAGAAAGAAATCATCCAGCGCTTGCATAACAATATAAACTCAAGAGACGTCTTCAGATCCCTGGAGCAGTGAGTCTTGGTAGTGGACTTTGTGAACTCATAGCAGGGTTTATGTGGTAAAAAAAGTGACAATGTTCCACTTTCTTGAAATATCGCTTGAAGGCTTTGATACAGGATAAAAATACAGAGTAAAATTTTTGGTAACGTGGCTTGGCAATGTTCTCTGAAATAGGAAAATGTAATGTGACACATGGGACCGGTATTAAATGGATCTCTTCAAGCAACAAAGAAGTTGTGATAGTAATTAGCTCAAGTGTGTTCTGATAATTCCCCATGGTTTCTCCTCCACGAAAAGCCAGCGTGATGTTTTTCTGCCATTCTTATGGGTTAACATCATAAAAGCCAAGGCAGCGTCTGAGTAGACAATCCCTAAAAGATAACACATACTCACTCAGAAAGAGTAAAACAAGCAAGAGCGACGAAAACGTTGACAAAAAAAAGAGGCAGACGGCACAGATTTCCTGCAAAACAAGCACAGATTCAGAGTGCAGAGTGCAAATGAAAGCAGAGAGGACAGTTAGGTTAATCAGAAACTTACCCCTGCCATATTACATTAGTTTTATATTCTCTCCCTTTCTGTGTCTGAAGAGTTCAATTCACCATTAGATTCACTGCCTGGAGCTTGGCTTGTGCTCACTCTTTAGTCACAGATGCACTTTATGTCGGAGATGAGTTTAATGGCAGCATTAAACATCCGTAGCCTCAGGTGCTGAATGCAGATGAGTACACTGTGTCTGTCAGGTGGAAAGAGGGAGTGACAAATGAGGGTGATCATTCTCTCTTCGCCGTGGTGCAGCGCCGCACTTCGCTTGTGCACACTCGTGACGCACAGATGTCTGCATTACGCACACGTACACAGCCACAGTTGCACATGCATTGGATTGCCCTAATAAATATGTTCCTTGTTGTCAGTAAAAATTTAATGAGAGGAAAACTGGCAGAGGGGACTGACTACCGTTCTCGCGATGTATCAGCATGAAAGCCTCCTTTACTATTATTATTCCTGAGACAAAGCAGTCCTTATACTGCTGATTGACAAGGGTGCAGCCCACCTCTCCTCACTGCTGCTAAAGATAATGTACTTAAATCCCACATAATTTATTTGACCAGCAATCATTATTCATCCCTTCATACGCTAACTGAACGTTAAGTAAACCCAGACATCTAAGTATGCATACAGGAGTATGTGTGCGTCTTAGCGGTCCTCTCTGTGTGTATTGTTTGCTGCCTGTGGGAATATGCATACGTGTGTGTGTGTGTGTGTGTGTGTGCAGGTATTTGTCGACGCTGGGAGCCAGCGACCTGGTAATAAAACACTGTGTGAGTGGTAAAATAATGAAAGTCATAAAAAAGGCAGATAATTGGCTTTTTCAGGTTGGTGAAATGGATCACTTCTAACGCTGCTGTTGAGAAATGGCTTCTGAGAGGAGAAGGGTGAGTCAGAAGGATGGAGAGGACAGCGTAAGTGAGAGAAAGACAAAAAAAAAGGAATGTTTATTGAAAAGATAGTAGAAAACAGAATACCAAAGTGAATACATGAACTAAATGGAGGCGAAAAGAAGAAAGAGCAGAAGGAGCAAAGAAAAACAAGGCAAATGAAAAGGACTGTTTTCTTTCTGTTTACTTTTCTTTCCTTTGTGTAATTAGTCTGAAAAGACAGTAGAAAGAAAATCTCAGGGAAAAATATTTAATTGCACTTTAATCCGTGCATTCACTTGTAATTATCTTCACATTGACGTGCTCGTGCAGTACCTGTTTCAGACACTAGCTGGTGTAATTCTACATCTTTATTCAAATTAGGAGTCTGTCCATTTATGTAATCTTCTAATTGACTACTATCTCAGAGTCCTGTTCTCTGCACACACATACATATAACCTGTTCAGAGGTGCAGTGTGTGTGTGTGTGTGTGTGTGTGTGTGTGTCTGAGAGAGTGCTGAAGAGAGAGAGTTGTAAAAAAGAGAAATAGAGTGAGAGTGTCAGCCTATCGGCTCATGACAGTGAAAAGACAGATGACCCTGGGTAGAGGAACGGCCTCCCTGCCTGTATAACATCTATCATCACTGAACAGACTTGTCTTCAACTGTGCTGTTCACTTCCTCGTGTGTGTGTGTGTGCGCGCTTGTACGTGTGTGTGGTAATTACCTGCAGATGAGTCTCATGCTTAGCTGGAAAATGGCTTTTTCTACCCTGTAACTGGTGTCAAAAATATATATACTGTGACATGCTTTTGTATGCGCCTACACACACACACACACACACACACACACACACACCTACACACAGTTGTGTTTTCGTCACTTCAGAGGGCATTGCATTTTCATTTTCTAACCTTAATCTAACCATCACCTTTCAACTTAAAGCAGTATTTCTTTACCAGTCCATTCAGTACAACATAATGGTGTGGTTGCGCCTCACTATCATTCTGCCATAGTGCAAGAAAAACACTCAGGTTTCTTTGAATTTCTTTAAACCAATCTCAGTCATCCTGGGTAAGGCTAAGTGAAAGACACGGCTTTGGGGTTCCCTAAAAATAGTGATGGTTGGAATTACTGTGGTGGAATATTTTCATGCAGGAAGCCGAGAACAGAGAATAAAATGGATAATTCACCCCAAAAACTAGCAGGGCTGTCGTACTTCATGATGGAAATCCTCAGCAAAAGTTGAAATTTTCAGTGTGGTATGTTGCTGCTTGGAGGTTGTTGTTCTTTCCCATTGCAAAAAAACCCCAGTAATACACAAATAGGGGTAGAGGGGCAGGGCAATGCTGACTTAAATGAGTGGTGAGTCGGATTAACCCAACCTAAACCACTTCTCTTCAAGGATAGGGAGTATCCAGCCAGTGAGACGATGCAAAAGCTCAAATTTGATGGTCTGGCATATACTTAAGTCACTATTTCATCATAAATTCTGATCCGGGGCGGTTGTGGCTCAGGTGGTAGAGTGGGGTCCTTGCATGCCACCATTGGTGTGTGAATGTATGAGTGAATGGGTGAACGAGAAACACATTGTGAAACGCTTTGTAGAACCTAGCTAAGGTTTTAAGACGCAATATAAGTCAGGATCATTTAACATTTGATCTCAGTGATTAGATATTTTTTTCCTACTTGGTTGTGAACATGTAAGAATAAAGAATTAGCCTTCTTGTGTGTTTGATCCCACACAGTCTGTAAATAAATGTTTCTCACAGCAGCCAGTCTGACATGAATTAGTAGATAAACACATTTGTTGCTAATCACATTAATGAAGGCTCCGTACCTAAATAGAACAGAACCTTCCTCCGTGTCATTAGCAACACCTGCGTTTACCTGCTGCTTCATGTCAAACTAGCAGCTGTGAAAAAAAGCTGTATAAATGTCAATATTTAAAGCCACACCTATTCCCACCTAATCAGACTCTTTGTATTTAAGAATCATTAGTTCTTATTTATTATTTTTTATGCATTTATTGACACTGTCACTGTAAGGTCCAGAACAAAATGAGTTTATGAGTAACATAATGTCACTTTAGTTTGATGAAAATAAACTGAAAAACATGTTTTTAATCCTGTGTCTTATCTAGCCTTTGCATTGGTTTTGAATTATTGATAAATTAAACCTAAAAACAAGCAAATCACTTCACTCAGATCATGAATCTGCTGAATTAGTCCAACTTGTAGTCATCTTCTGTAGTAAAGAAGCACAGCATAAACAAAGATAATTCATTCATTTGTTCATTCACTGAGCCCACAGATGACTCTGTGGCATATCTGGAATATGCAGCGCTTTCATTGGACTTTTTAATGCTTACTGCTCAGCGGTCAAGTCTGTGTTTGTGCAATCAATGCAGTTCTTACTGTGTTTTGTCATAAGTTATTTTGCTAATATTTGTCAAACGGCGAGGATGACTCTCAGCTCTCTACTTGGCAGGACACGACCTCTTAGCTGAGTGCACACACTCATTCATACAGAGCGTGTGTGGGCGGGACTGATGCAGACAGATAGGCACTCTGTCACCGTGCTCACAGCGGTTTGAAGCGGAGGCTAGCGGTCATAAAATGTACACGCATAGCAAATCGCAACTTCCTAATCAAAACTTTTTAATTAGAATCAAAAAATTCTTAGAATAAAGAAGCCGGCTGGGCTTAAGTGGGTAGTCAGCTGTTTGCCTCGCAGCAGGCGCTTATGGAAAGCTCTGCTAAAGCAAACAGGAAAAAAAAAGTCTTCAACCTAAAATTTAATGATTTACATTATGCAGACTTGTTGTTTGTACTTGAAATGGAGATGAGCCCCCACACTGTGTCTGTGCAAACAGATTTATGTCCCCACAACGTAAGTAATGCAAGCGCACACATGCACAAGCAACTTGACAGTGTTTGCCAGTGCTATCATTAAAGCAAACCCTAGGACCTCTGATTTTTTTGTTCCTTTGTCTTTGATGCCAGGGTTCAGCATGTGTATTGTTCATGTTATTCTGCTGTAAAGGAAGATGTAATGCCGCACATATGTAAACACTTAAGACACTATCTGTGGTCAGAAATGGCCTATTGCCAGATACCCTATGAATGTTTTACCCTCATTTCCTTTCAGAAATGCTTGATATAACAACACCTTCACTCAGGTCCTAAAATAACCTTATAAAGTTTATGTTATGGTCATATATGAATATTGTTCAAGTAAAAACTGATTTCTGGTGCAGAATAAGACAAGACTTCAGCCTGGTTCTCCTGTAGTCAAATGTGATTAGAAATTACTCACAGATGGATAAATAATACGAGATACTGTTGTGGAATAGAAACAAAATCAAGCCATCATATGATGTCTTTTTACCGCTACAGACAGCCTGACAGTGGATCCAGGAATGAGTGATATTTCCATCATTTTTTAAAAGAAAAAACGTTGCCCACGGTGAAATATCTTTAGAGTACGTCCCTCAGCTGCTCAGTTTAACCAGAAATATTCAACTTCTAGTCCCCTGAAAGAGTGAATACCTTGCATACAGGCACCTCTATGATTATTGTTTTGGGTGAGCCAAGCATCGTTTGAACCCCTCTCCCACTCATTTCTCTGTCGCTCTGCGGATTTGATGTGCGCCACGGAGGTAAAAGAAGAATCCCAACCTGAAACCCTGGTGAAAGCTATAGAAAGGGCAAAAGTGTCAGGCTCAGAGAAACACACAGATGTAGGAAAAACAAAAACAAAACAACCTTGTGAAGAAAAAAAAACCAAAACATTTTGGCACCGCACTGCGCCATTTGACACGGCGCTCGGAGAGAAGACTGCCTGATTGATCATTTGTCATTTATTTATGCTCAATTCACCCCGCCTGAATAGCAGGGTGGGGCAAGAGAGAACTAAATGGAGAAAGTTCGCTCTATCCAGAGATGCCAGGCAGGAACAAAAAGCTACAAACAATACAGTTTAAGAAGGGGGGAAAAAAAAGCACCCCGGGCTGCTTGACAGACAGCGCTCACCTGTCCTCAAAAGACAGCAGGCTTCCTCGACATTTGTCTGAGGTGCTCAGCAGAATCCCCAGGGGGACACCTTCGGCTTTGATACTGCCTCAGTTTAGTGTAGTGGGTGTCAGAGTGATGGGGGCGGGTGGGGGGAATAAAGGAGGAAGGGGCAAGGGGAGAGCTGGAGGGGTGGAAGACAAGTGCTCAGGCGGAGGGTAGGGTGGAGGTGGAGGTGGAGAAGGGAAGGGCAGGCGAACAAAGAGAAGTAGGGGGAGCGTGGTTAGGGTTTGAAGACTGATGAATAGAAAAAGACAGATAAAGGGGTGAGGGAAGAAGGTGAATAAATGATGGGGAAAAGCAGAGAGAGAGGCGTGGGACGGCTGAACCAGCGAAGAGGAAGTGCAATTCAGTCCGACCTTTTCAGGGGAGTCCTCTCCGGAATGGCTCGCGTTGATCGATATTTTACTGATATTGTCTTGTTTTGCTCAAAAAATGTTTTCCGGGAGAATTCGCTGTCCGACTTAATACTCCCCCACCACTGTTTACTGGGTGATTTTTTCTGGGACAATGGCACGGAAGGCATCTAATTTCCTCTCACCTCG
The DNA here is from genome assembly GCF_000690725.1 of Stegastes partitus. Classification (NCBI taxonomy): domain Eukaryota; kingdom Metazoa; phylum Chordata; class Actinopteri; family Pomacentridae; genus Stegastes; species Stegastes partitus. The sequence goes on from NW_007578179.1 coordinate 350,694, forward strand.
CTCTAAATGGCTATCAGTCAAAGTGAACATGGTCTTTTGATGATAAAGAGCTCCTCGTTCCCCGCGTCGTACGTGCGCCTCTTCTTTACTGCCGTCGCTCCCTCTCCTCCGTTTCTTGTTATGCAGACTGTGAACTCGGGAGGTTGTCTGTGTGGTTTTCAGACAGGAGGGTGGTATTTCTCCAGCTCACCTTTTGAAAATGTCATAAAGAAGGTGAGATACACAGTCCCCCTTTATGCACTTCTGTCAAAATATCACTACTTGGCAGAGACATTTATAATGTAGGAATTCAGTTTATTGAAACACATTTGATTCATCTTTTCATTAATTTATTTTTTTTCCCCATTTTCCTCAGGGCAGCTTTCTTTGACTATCTGAAATGAATGAACTGCCCATAACCATTAATTTCTGCATAGTTTACTCACTTATTCAAGGGAAAATGTCATGATTATGGCCCAAGATTTTTAAAAGCATATATTCACAGTAATACATTAACAACATTATTTAAGTCAATATTCAACAACTGCTCTAATTGCACCAGAGGCATCATCAGTCTGTATTTCATTTTGTATTGTGGTGCTCAGTTAGATCATTTGCACAAAGGATTTACGACTAAATTAGAATTAAAGTGGCAAAACTAAAAAGTTAAGTTGTGCATACTTATATTCGTGGTACAGGATAGTTCATTGTAAATACTCCTTTAGAACACATGTAGGCTAAAGATTGAACAAGCTTTTCTTGGATCTTCTGTTTTGAAAAATCTCCACAGAAATCAGTGCATAAAGACGTATTCCATGTATTTAATTTAAAGATTGGGAATATTTTTACTTTGTTCTTTTAAATTCCTTATCTCACGTTGTACTATAACCGCTGTCTCAATTAGTTTTTGTAATTTTTAATCCATTACTAAATGAATACCTGGTCCCCCTAAGTAACTTAGATTACAGTATTTGTGCCCATGAACGTAGCTTGTGTTCCAGTGGGTTGAAAGTGTTCCCGTATAATTACCACTGTGTGAAACGAGTGCTAAACGTTCCCATGAACAGCTATTAACCTCGGCTAAATGTTAATTTTAAAATGAGAACGTAGAAAAGGGAAAATGGCTTTTTAGAATGTATCTTATACTTTCATTTAATCATTTATAATAACCGTTAGAATTATGAACCACAACACCAGCTACACACACATCCAGCATTTGGGCATTAGCTATGCATAACGATCATGAAGTAAGCTTCTGCATTTGTTTTTTTCTAATGTATTTGACATTTTGTATGTGTGAGTGGCCAGGCAGGATGCAACAAACCAAATTAAAAACATTAGTCACATAATTCTTTTGAAACAGTTAAAGCTACATAACAGAAAGAGGGCTTGATCTTTATTTTGAGACTATTTAATGTGCGGTAGAATATAAAGCAGTCTTACATCATAAGCTGAAGTTAAAAATATGCCTCTGTTGAAACTTTCAAACTGACAGAATAAGTGGGCTCCGAGCAATGAATGACTATGAAGATATAGTTTTTATAGATAAGGTCAGTGTTTGTAGTTGTGGTACTTGGATTGAGCTTTAGTGCCGGCTGGAAGGCAAAGAAATACGAGGAACGCTGTGACATTGAGCATCTCTGACTCCTGCTGAAAGTTCCGTCTCAGAGTTGTCCTCATTTGTACTTAATATCGAAGGCGTTGAAGGTCAGACGGGGAACAGAGGCCACGCACCGGAGACTAAAGACATACTGCTCCAGAAGCCTGTTTACTGTTTAATGGACTGTGTTCCCAAATGGGACAGTTAATTAAAACAGTGCTTTGGTTGATCTCCCACAGTTGTTTCTGTTAATGTGTGTCCAACCTTACACCCCCACAAAAGTGTCACAGCTGTGTACGGGCCGACGCTGTTTTGGAGGCTTGTTGGTAATCAGACCTTAAATAGTGACTCGTGAACTTTTCTTTTTTTTTTGGAAAGGTTTCATTTCCTCGATTTGTCAAGCGGCCAGCGAGTCGGCCTCCGTTTAACATAGAAGACTTTGTTATACGCACTGCTCCAAATGAGAAACCTCCTACATGCACCACAGTCACAATCATGCACAAACATAAAGGTTCTCCTCCATAATAATTGTGGGCATATATTAAATCTCTTGGCAATAAGATATCCTTTTCGGGATGGTAATGATAGTGAGATTAGCAGATAGACTTTTGTTCATGTGGGAGTACATTATCACCTTATATTGTTGGTTTTAAACTATCTTAAAACAGACTTGTTATAGAAATGAGTGCTCATTAAAACAAAGTCCTCAGGGAGTCCTGTGGTGCATCTGCTTTGCATCGTGACTGTTGTGGGTCTTGATCTCCACCGTGACTTTTGTTGCCCTGTCTAATTTCCCTCTGTGTAGGGATCTCTCTTCTGTTTCTCTATTTCTCTTTCTGTCTTGTTTCTCTTCTCACTATGTATTATTTAAAGCTGCTTAGTGTAGAATTTAGGGGCATGCGTTTCACTTTTCAGCAGTGTATTTTTTTTTGATTCTCTTAATGGGAATCCTAAAGACAGAAAGTTTCAAAATCTCCTAAGAAATCTTGAAAAATTGTGAATAACAGATGTGGCCTGTTCTCAGTATTATACGAGCAGATTTTTATTGCTCTGTGGAAGCTATAGTTTGCTGCATTGCATCTAATTGGCACGTGTTGTTGTTCCGCACGCTGCCAAGTTATTGTTCCAGCCATGTTTGTGCAGTGTTGTTGGTCACACATGATATGTCACAGAATTCTGGGAATTACTGGGATATTCAGAAGCAGCTGTTATCTTCACATTAGCATGTAATGTGTCATGTACATCATCAATACCCACCAAAGAGATCCTCCTAGTGGAGAGCAGTGGGTAGCAGTGAAGACAGGTCAAGGTTAGACTCACACTAACAATAAATTTCTTTATGTCTCTGTTTTTCCCTTCTCTCCACCTCTCCTCCAGGGAACCCAACCGTCCGACCAGCCTGCTGCCCGCCGACTGGAGCGCAGGGCTGGTTTTAGGGAGGGAAGATGACCCCTTACCTCCGGGGCTCGAGGCCCTTCCACTCAGACTGATGCAGCAGGACTGCACTGCTGTCAAAACCCTGCTGTTAAGACTGAGACGGACACTGCAGGAGGTAGAGTACTCACATAGCATGCAGCCACAAACATGTAGACGCCGCTTGACAAGGACTTATGTGCAGACAACCAAATAAAAACATTAAGATGACATCACGTTATACAACCTCTGTCGTGATTGTGACCTCGCACATAAGTTACACCGCATTGACTGCATTTCTCTCATCAAGTCATAAATACTTCATCTTTTCTGAACTGGTAAGGGTAATGGGTTAGCAATTAATATGCAGCAGTTTCATTTAAAATCACTGTGCACAGCTCTGCACTCACAGATTTTTTTACTCTCTGTTTTAATCAGCTTTATTTCAGCTCCATGAAATCTTGTCAAAGAGGTTGCCTTTCTGCTTTTAAAAGGTCTCTTTAATCACTTTGTTTTGTCAATTTAATCAGCTTCTACATTTGGAGGAGGAAACTGGGAGGCTTATTTGAGTGTCTGCCATCACATTCTTTATATATACACAAATACACTCACAGCGCGCACATTAATCCTCCTGTTTCAGACTGTAACTCTGCTCTTTAAATGGTTTAGTCTGCTTAAAGCTAAAGTTTTACCCCAGGTTATGAGGCCATCTCAGTAAAATTACATCCACGCTATTATAGACGTGATTAGCTGTAATGGTCACTTAGTAAAGCCATGACACGCTGCAGTAGCCGCACAGGGGTGACTTATGTAAACCAGATAATCGTATTGACTTCAACCCTCTGCAGTCATGCAGCCTTTTCAGCTGTCAGACTGCTCCACACCAGAGTTTAAAAAGAATATAATAGCATTCTTGCTTTTAAACTTGTAAAGCTTGTAGATTTTTATCATATGTGGAATTTCTTTTTGAAGAACATGAAGTTGTTGCCAATGTGATTTACATGCTTTGTTGAGGTAATTGCAATTTGTGTAGAGTTAGAAATGAGACAAATAGACGATAATACACCATTGGATGACAGCTGCAATTTCAATTTTACATGACAGTCCGAACCAGTGACTGAGGCCTAGTGATTGTTTTTTGAGGTTTGATAAGTGCAGCTTCAGTAGGAGATTCAACTGGTGTTTAGTACATAAGCTGTATGTTTTGTCTCGATATGAATGTGGTAATATTTTCATTAATACACTTTGCTGACATGTCAAAAGTGTATAATACATCTACATACCAAGGAGGGATGTTAGCATTGCCATAAGCTTCGGAAGTTGAGCTGAAAGAGCATCCATTAGCTGTGTCTGGCTGCTGCTTTTTGTAATCTACATGGGTGACTGACCCTCACCAAATACAGAAGTATTACACAGAACCATACTCAGAAATACAAATACACACAAAAAAAAAAAAGATATAAAAGGGTGACCAGACCTTCCCTAAAACCCCACCATTAGTATCTCTAAACTAAGATCAAAGCTAGCTGTGAATTACAGTCTGCAGAGGGATATGTACGGCTTTCTCCTGATCTCTTTACTGTTCATCTCTCTGTTTTTCTCCCAGGGCCACTGCGAGAGAGACATGAGACGTGAAAATGATGAAATAATAATTTGTAGAGAGAGACATAAACTAAAGGGAGTGCAAGAGAGAGAGAGAGAGAGGGAGGGAGAGAGAGAGAGAGAGAGGGTACACGGCAGCAGAACATGAATATGAAAGAGGAGATACTTTGCCCTCTTTGCTTGCTCTGTTGTGTCATTAACTTGCAAATTTTGTTACCTTCCATCAGCAGATATAATCCATTCTGCAGCAAGGGAAGGGTGACTAGGCATATCTGTTTTCTTTGCATTTTATTTACTTGACCTTCTGCTATTGAGCTCCAATCTTCTCTTCTATTGTTTTTTTGTTTACCTTGTTTACCTTAACTTATAGCCCTTAACTTCTCCTCTTATTTTTGTTTTTTCAATAGAAATTTGTAGTGTTGGCTAATAATACTGTCCCAAAGTAAAGAATGGGCAGTTTGTCTTCTCCTCTCCTCTCCTCTCCTCTCCTCTCCTCTCCTCTCCTAAAAATCTAAAAGTCCAGTACTTCATTATCTCAAATTAAATTGCATATTAACATAATTTGCATAAACATTTACATAATCACTGCATATTGTCTTTGTGTTATATTCAGGTTTTGCACAAATTTAAGCTGTTCCAATCATGTTTGTTTTCCCCCTTCACATCCAAGTCTTTTAATGTTTAGTATCTGCTGATCACTGATGTCGTTCTCCTAGATAATGTATACACCAAGTATTGTAGATTAGCTGTGGTACCTGGTTTCACCACCAGGTGGAGCCTCTTACTGTCTAATACTGTAGCGACCCGAGGAGGTGGGCTCTCGCGAGTAAAGGAGTACCGTGATAAAGACTTCAATGACGCTTACCGACCTCAGGGCAGCAAACGTGTTTAATTAGGATGGTGTAAACTAGGACAGCATTACCTCAGTAGTTTTCATAGAATATTTCACATTTCTGCAAGACAAAGACTCGCGTATAGGTTTGTGGCTAACCAGATCTTAAGATTAGGGGACATCCCCACTACAATACAGTAATTGTAGTGCTGTACTGGTTAGGAGATGGAGCATCACAGTTCTCAGTTACTACATGCTTTAATCTACAAAAGGGATAACTGTATTCGAGACATAAAATGAAAGAACTATATTTTTTCTGGCTTAAATACATGTGCTAGATGCTGTGTCACATCCCTGTGCATTAAACCCCTATAAGAGTGAGTAAAACAATAAAAAGTACCAAATTATGTCAGCTGCTCTTCAATAGTAGTGACAGAGTCCCTCACAAATCACACAACAATACTTACACAGTCAGGCATGACCACGAGCCAGATGATACATCTTGTAATTTCTTGTGTTTATTGTGCATCACATTTGTCAAATTAGCTTTTTTTTTTTTTAGCCAGTCACGGAGACTCAATCTTCGCTTGAATTATTTCTCTTTCAGCAGTTTGTCCTGTTGGTTGCATGGAGGAACACTTCTAAAATGCCGCTGTCTATGTGTGCATTAATGTTGCCTAACACAATGATCCCCATTTGTCAATGTCAGCCGTGGATTCTAGCAAAACTGCGATGCCCCATTTGTTACAGCACATATTCACAGCCTTTGTGGGCATTGTTGTACTGTATCCAAACATGCACCGCCGGGCCCGAGTCCGACCGACTCTAACCCCTGAGGGAGCTGCTTGACTTGTGGCAGCGGCTTATTCATGGTGCCTCCACCAAATCATATCAGCAGCCCAGTGTTGAAAATGCTGTTGTTCATTACATTTCAGGTTGTGCTATTCATCCTTATTGCCACAGTTAAATTAGTTCTTAGAAAGAAACAGAATCTTGTCATACAGCAGCTAGCTAGTGTGTGACCTGTCAACACCAGCAAAAAGCCTGGGTGGACACATACGACTACATTCTGTGTCTGAAACAGAGAACCATCCTGAGGAAGAAGCGGGGATGCTCAAGCAGAGTATTTTCAGTTTAAAGCCCTTACGCTGTGCTCGCCGAAGAACTCACTAAATTGCATGGCGGATTTTCCAACGGTGCTCTCTTCCTATAAAAAGTCAAATGTCAATGAGCGGGTGGGAGTAAATGCGCCTGGAGTTATTTGAGGGTTTTCATTTCTTGATTTAACTGATGTGTGGATGTGATTAAAGGTGTGCATCAAACGACAAAACCTGCTTTCCTTTCTTAGGCCATTCATCATCTGTAGACATTTAGTTTCAGTGTAGTGCAAGTCATTAAATCCGCAGCTCCCCGGCAGCCAATTCTTAAATCTGAAAGGCTTTTTACTGAACCACATCTAATTGTGGGGACAGTTGTGTGTTAAGGCCTGTGGGACAGGGGTGACCTTAAAGAGAATGTGTATGTGTGACAGACAGAGAGAGAGAGAGAGTGTGGGTGTCAGTGAGTGCGTGCCTGTCTCTCTACATAGAGAAAGGCATTGATCACCGATGACACATTGAGGGCCTGACGCCATAGCACACCTATAATTCTGATAGGGAGGTATGCTTCTTTAAAAGGTCAGCCAAACCAATAAACCATCAAGTTTATGCTGTGCAAAGATTTGGGCTCTAATGTTTCTCAGAACTTCCCCCTCCAAAGTAGGCCAAAAAATATGCACATAGAAATTAGACTAATGCCTGAAAAGCACATTTTTGGAGGATTGTGAGCATGATCGTCTTGCCTAAACAACGGAGGGATGTTTTGCATATAAATCTGGAAAAAAAAGGGCAGCGTATGGCAAAAAATGGACCCGTATCGGAAATCAAAGCGTGCAGAACATGTATTCAGCTCGTGCTTCCCATTACCTTTTCCCTTTTCTTACTTCCTCTTTGTCATGTATCTTGTCATATCCTCCTTACGTGTGCTGTCATGTCTTTACTATGCAGCATTATATCAGTATCGGCAGTCCCTGGCTGAGGAGACGATTTTATCCTCTCCTGCTTTCCCATCTGTCCTATCATAAGCCTTCGCAGGTGACATTTAGACCAGCGTCTGCTCTTTTTAAGGAACCGTGTTTCGTCTGCGTGCGTGTGACAGCAGGTTGGGGTGTGTGTGTGTGTGTGTGTGTGTGTGTGTATTGTAGATCCTCCTCTATCTGCCCCTGCTATCTGCCCACTAGACACCTGTGTCGAGGAGCAGTGCCAAAATGTGTCTGATCACAGATGATGTTAGAAAACACAGAGATTATGTAAGAAACCAGGTGGGGGAAAAAAATACAAGTTAGAACATGGTATTGTACTGATAGAACCATCTCACCTACATCTTGTTTCTTTTTGTGAACCAAAGGAGGTTCGAGGCCTGAATCAATAGTAAAGCTTTAATATTGCCTTTCAGACATTCTGTGTAAAATGCTCCCAAGGTTTAGGATGCTGCAGTGTAAATGAGCAGCTATCTTTAATTCATTACACCTCTGTTTTTATATTGAATGAGTCATAGACCGACTTCCATGTGGAGCGTCTTTCTAATACTGCTTAACGACACGACAAATTTGCAAGGATATAAACTATAATTTTTAAAACTTTTGTCACAAATTGAAATATTATATTCTGGTAAAAGTTATGCTGTGCACTTAGCTGGTTTATCACCAGCGTTATGTATATTACAAACCTCGTCTTGATGTTGTTTTTTCTCCTCATGTTTGAATCTTTTGCAGAGCACAGAGACAAGTCCTGCCAGCAGCCTCCAGTCTCTACCCATTAGCCCTTGCAGCGAGAAGTCCCTTCCATTTAAGGTAACCTAAAGCAGACTATTTTATGCTTGTTGCTTTATTCATTTGCACACTCCTGAATTTATTTCGTGTTTATGTTCAGCGCTAGCAGCCACAGTACAAGCATAAAAGTCACAGGTTGTGATTATGCTGAAATGCCGTTTAAAATGTGTTAACATTATGAAAAAAAATAAAAACATGCAGTGTCTCCGGAGCTTAAAACGTTACAGCATATACAGTTTATGCCTTCATTTTATGCACATGTTGTACTTTTGCAGGGCTCTGTTGTTGTGCTTTTTGAGCTGCAGATCAAGCCATGCACTCACACAGCCTTCAATTACACTGAGCCCGCTAGTTCAATTAAAAGGACACAGCAGTCGGTCTGTGATCAAAAATATAAAACTGAGTCTTCCTTTGATCCGTGTGTCTCCTTCGGTTTTACCCTTATCAGAACAATTAACTGCCTTTTTTTTTTTTCCAAACCCGCTTCTAATGAATCATAAAGAGATCTAATAGAAAAAAAAAGAGAGCAATGGGGCAAGGCAGAGAGGGTGAAGGAGAGGGTGATATAAAGAAGAGAGTAGCAAAAAAGATTGATAAAAAAAAAAAAAAAACGCGAGAGGTGGGGATAAATTGAATGAGAGAGGGCCAAAGTGCTTTGCTTGCCTTGACAGGCTCCAGACCCCCTCTGTCAACCTAGTCCATCAGAGCTGTGCGATCTGGATGAGATTTATTAATCTCTGTAGGGAGCATGTGTGTGAGTGCTCAAGTGCGTGCTTTGCTTGTGAGTGTGCGAGCAGGGTTTAAGTTTACCAAGGGAGGGCTTTTGTCAAGCTTTTCCCCGGGATTTAGTTTGGTCGCAGCAGAGTTCTTGTTAGACTGTTAGAGGAGAGAGGAGCGATAGAGTCCTCAGCTCCATGTTACTTGCCTGTGGTGGTGTTTTTTTTTTTTTTGAACCGCAGTGTATTGCAGTCCCATTCACATGCATGAATGTACACACCAGCCTTTTTATATATAGCGCAGTAAAACACGACCACAAACCGCTGCACAAAGGCAACAAATATTGGCTGTTTATTGAGTGTGCTGCTGTGCTAAGTGTATGTGATTGCACCTCTATCCGTGTGTCAGTGTTTATTTCGACACGGGGCTACGTACATAATTTTCAGCTGTCGTCACAGATAGTGTGCGTTTATTTATTTGTGTGTGCGAGAGAGAGAGAGAGAGAGGGAGAGAGCGGTTGTTTGTGTGACTGCATGCCCTCTTTATTGACCTACATGGAGTATCAGTGGCAGCTGGATGATAAGGAAAAATTAAAAATGTAGGGTGGGACACAGCATGAAGACAGCAGCTCTGGCTCAAACTCTCCCATGAAGAAATGCTACAGATGGACAGACAGGAAAGGTGGACAGCTTGGAAAAGTGGGATCAGAGGTGGTGGTTTCATTAGGAAAGAGAGGAAACGGTCTGATTAAACTGTCTGAAACATAGATATAGGCTTGTATAAAGACTTCACCAATGATCAATAGAAAATAGACTTGTTTGGGGACATTTTTTTTTTCGCAGTGGAAGGTGAAGCGGCAGAGAGGAAACAATGAAAATGAGACAGAGAGGTTACAGCAGGCCACAAATGTTGCCAGATCGAATTGAGGTGCGGGTATTGCAATTATGCGGCATGTACTGTAGCAATCTGGCTACGATGGCAGTCACTCCTAAAAGCTGAAATGTCCCTGTCTGTGGATAAAGCTTATCGTGTAGCCATGTAGATATGTAGATTTGTGCTGTAGGGTGACAATTTTTGTGTCGCAAGCTGCTGCCGTCATACATAAACCAGGTTCTTCTTTTTTCTCACATAGCTAATTGTAATTAACGTGTTACTCTGGAGCTGCAAGGTGGCTCAGTGGTTAACACTGTTGCCTCGCAGCAAGAAGGTTGCCGGTTCGCATCCCAGTGGGGGCACCGGAATCTTTCTGCATAGATTTTTGCATGTTCTCCCCGTGCAGTGTGGGTTCTCTCCGGGTTCTCCGGCTTCCTCCCACAGTCCAAAAACATGTTGAGGTTAATTGGTGATTCTAAATTGTCCGTAGGTGTGAATGTGAGTGTGCTTGGTTGTCTGTCTCTAAGTGTGGCCCTGTGATAGACTGGTGACCTGTCCAGGGTGTCCCCTGCCTTCACCCTAAGTCAGCTGGGATAGACTCCAGCCCCCCGTGACCCTAGTGAGGATTAAGTGGTGTACAGACAATGGATGGATGGATGTTACTCTGGAGTTTGTCCTACTGGAGGTCATATTCTTTATGTTTTGAAGATTTTGATTGTATCACTTCGAGCATCACATAGCATTCAAGTGTTTAAAAGAAAATTCTCTTTTTAAACAGTATTTCAAAAGCAAATTAATAGGTTTCGTTTCCAGCTGACATTTGCAAGACTACTGATTTTTTTTTCGATTTAGAAATCCGACATTCATCCTAATTTGGCTAAACACGACTGTGGTTTCTCAAAGGACGAGGCATTGAGGGGTGTGGCTCAACGTGGAGCTTGATATAGTTAAAGAGCAGGAGAAAGCGGCAAGAGTTGGAGGCACTGAGGTTAGGCAGGAGGCAGAAACAGGTATAGAGGGAATAAGAGAAGTTTTTGTGTGTGTATACATAGAAAAAAGAATGAGTAAGATGGTGGGAGGCAAAGGCTAACCTTTTGACAGAGCTGGAGGCACGGAAAACAACATAAAGATGGAGGGCATATTGCATGAATAGAAGCTGAATATGAGGGGGAAAAGTTGCAGAGCGGAGAATAGGGCATTGTGCTTGACTATAAGATGGATTGAGGAGAGAGGGGATGAGGGAGAAGGGTTGGGGAAAGTGTGGGAGCTAACGTTGAGGTGTGTACAAAAGGAGCACGTTCGGTTTGATGACATTAACCGATAAGTAAAAGAGAAGAGGAGTGCAAGAGATGGAGGTGAGGGAGAGCAGAAATGATGAAATAGTTTGAGGAGGGCGGTAGAGAAAGACGATAGGGAGGTGGAAGGAAAAAAAAAAAACGAGGGATTGAGGGAGGGGCGAGAAGAAGAGAATTTGTCCTGGCACTCCAGAAAACGACTCCGTGGGTGTAAAAATAATCTACGGTTGCCACCTGAGAGGCTGCAGTGTCACAGTGCGTCCTAGTTTAATTTAGACCCGATGCACATGACACGATTTTTTTTTTTTTTTACCCAATTTTGTCCCAGTTAAAGTGTGCTACTGTATTTTAGAAGAAAGTAAAAAAAAAAAAAAAAATCAGAGCTCCTGCCAGAGGTGTATTCCAAGCACCAGCGTGTTAATAAAAGAGTCTAGGGCAGCAACTTTTTCTTAATGAATTGACATTTGTGTACATTCACCTTTGTTTCAGCAGACACGAGGACATTCTTTTTATAGTGAAACATTTATCATTGTGTCAGATGCTGCATAATTAGAAATTAATAATGTATAATTCTAATGACTGTGAATTTATAATTATAGTCTGTTCCCCCAGAGTGATGTTACAGCATGAGAGGGTTAAAAAGACACACGAGTGCAGGAAAACATGGGAAGACACGAGTTTAACGGGCACAAAATGAAGTCATACAAACAGTCATGAGGCTACACACGTTCTCACACAGTGTTTATACATATACAAAATGTCATTTTTGTAAAAGCAGTAGCACTAAACAGAATTCCAGTCTTGTCTGACCTGACTTTCTCTTTCCAGATAACCTTTTCTCTAAACATTGTTTATCTCTGTTGTCTGAGCATCACACTAACAAGAAGGATTGGTCAGTCTCTCACACACACACACACACACACACACACTGTCACAAGCTGAAGTGTGTTAATGTGTAAAAGAGATGGAAGTTTAATCAAAAGAGTTCTCTGGATCTGATGTCAGAAAATCCATATTTTCTTTTCGTTAAATGTCTGTTCCTCAATATCAGTGTTTCTGTGATATGAGTTCTTGAGATAAAATCAAAACCCTTCATCGTGAAATTTGAATAGGCCTTTTACATCTCAAATTATTCATTAGACTAACATCTTAGAAAGGCAGTTCAGTCTGGGGCTGATTGCAAAAAGCCAAGTTAGACTAATCTACTGTCTCCTGGAAAAAAAAAAGAGTTTTCTACCCTGCCCTCGGGCTATCTCAGAACTAAACAGCTGTGTTTCTGAAATAAGAATCCACAGCTCCTGCTGATTGGAGGAGTACATGACTCATAATTTGTGATTTGCTAATAGGGTCGTGGAGTGCGGAATGGTAAAGGAAAGACATTATAGAGACTTCTTTAAACCTTGGAAATACAGACATGTGTTATATCTGTTACCACAGCACTCATCTTTAAACATTCAAAATAAAACGGCCTTATGACAATTTTAATTTTTCCCGAAGACATATGTTTTCTGCCGGTTTTAATGCAGCTGAGCAGCTTTAAAGGCTTGGTCAGCTGTGCTTTTAAGTTTCATAAGACTCTTAATTCACTCAGAACACAGAGACAAATAATCCTACTTAAAACATTGACGATTATATCTAATAGTCTGAAGTCTAGTTATTTGTCAGATCTAATGATTTAAGCCTGTACTTGGCTGTCTCTGCAACATGAAATGTTATAGAAGTCCAGTTTTTACAACGTTGTCTCACAAAGATTACATTCCTGTACAGCTAAACTGCACTTGCATCACTTTTTGAAAGAAAAGTGTTTTCACTCTTAAAGTTAAGACTAGCTTCCAATTTAAAAAAATAAAAAAAAATATGCCACAGAGTCCATGTTTGGAGGTTGAGGCATAAGTCCGCATTTAGACTTCCACCTTGGAGACTGGGGTTGTGTCCCTTGGTGGACCATTATTTTTAGACTTACATTCATTGTTATTTGTTGTTTACTTTGGTTGTTGCGCTTTGTTTAGTTAGGTTTGGCCACCAAATACTACTATATGTTCTAATATGGATGGAGCAGTAAAATCCATAGCAAGATAGGTTGATTAGACAAATATTTGTGATAGGCCACAAACACACATAGTTCAGGAGAAAATATGTTTCCCTTAAAATCAAATTGAGAATAATGAAACTAAGTGACTACTGGTACGTTTTTGGATGTCTAAGCAGGTGACGTCTCTTCTCTATGGTTCCTGTGTGTATACAGTTTATGTCCAGATGCACAGATGTTGTTATTTATTATTCGGATATGATGCTGACCTGCTCTTTAGATTCTCTGCTCAGCTGATATAATTCATAAAAACCCGCGGCAGAGGTCGTAGCTCTTTCTTGAAGACATGATACTGTGTGTGTACAAATGTCACCTCTTCTTTTTTTAAACACTTAAGTTGCCTCTCTTGCCCTTTTCTGCCAGCTTGCACAAATAATATTAATTATAGTTAGCCAGAAAGACATATAGTAGATAAAAACAGACAGCAAGCTGGTAGAAGACAGGTACTGTGGACAACATGGACGAGTAGTTCATACACAAGGGAGGGAACTTAATGCTGGATCAGTTTGTGAAAGTCTCTTTCTGATTTATGTTTGTTTGGTTTGAGCAACCTCCAATGTGGTACTTTGTGTTCCTGTTCCACACAAGGCCACAGTTATTATACAATGAACTGAGCAGCAGATTAGCCTTTAGTACTTTCTGTGCTTAAAAAACAACAATGTTATCATCCTATCTTATGTGAAATTGTTGCGGAGACACCGTTGAGGCCAGCTTCAATGCAGTGAGACGCCAAGAAAGTCTGGTCAAGGCGATTTAGCTGTTTTACATCCCTTCCAGTACCTTTCAAGTCACTCGTGGTTTAAGATGTGCAAAGTTATGCATAGATGTTGAGGAAATTGTTATCAAGATAACAAGCCGAAGACATTTAATTATACTGTTATTTGTCACACCCCGTTCCTCAATTTGAAGAAATGGGCAATCTGTTAAACAAGTAGATGGAAAAGGGATGTTGAATTAATGGATAAACAACCTTCACATTTTCTCAATTGTGTGTTTCTCCCCCCAAAAAAGTTAACAAATTGAATAATTTCTGCTAACAAGGGGAATGTAATTCATCTCCATACACTCTTCAACTGGCTGCTGATTGCAAGCGTAGAGAGGCCTTAACCTCTATACAAAAATCACATCTCCTGACAGAAGTGGATGCACTCCAATGATTCTGATCAGATTTATCCCCACTGAGGCCATTCCAATCACATTAGAAAGAAATTCGCATGCCCGACTCCTCTTGCGTAGCCCTTTCCATTCAATTCAGCCTCGAAAAATTGGTTGAAATGCCACCTGATGGGTGACTGAATGCACTTTGTGGTGCTTCTTTCAGCAAGCAGAATCAAGTTTCTCATTTTAGTTTAAGGTTTGTCATCTCTTTTTAAATGATTTTTTTTTTTTGCAGGGTAGTACATGGTGGCGCTGCACATTGGGGCCTAGTTGAAGGAAATTATTTCTCTCTTTCTCTGTTTTTTATTGTTCTGTATTTCTCACACAGCTTTTAGCCGTCTCCTTTCTGTTTATACTCCTAAGGTGTTTTTTGACCTGTAACCAAACCACGCAAGTCAATAAAGTCGTCATGGATGTGGTCATAAGCCTCGTCTGAACATTTAAAACACAACTACTAGGGTACATGCGGCCTCATACACGAAAACACACACACACATGCACACACAGGGCACAGAAGGATACCCACTGTGCCGTCGTAGCCAGACAGCTCATTTAGAACAGCCTTCAGTCCTATTCGGGTGAGATTAATTTTAGAGGCTGACTAATGTAGTAATTGTCACAGCATGTTAGTGATTTTTCAGTTCCATCCAAATCTCATGTTAGTATTTTTTTTTCACTGTCTGTGTGTGTGTTCTGGAAGCGGGGGGGGAAAAAAATCCGTATTATCTATAAATACCGTTATCTCTCCTGTAAAGGCAGTGTAACAGAGTGCATTCTGATTCACTGCTGCTGGGTTTTGTTTTTGTTAATTGTTTTTCTATTTCCTAGTGGAAAAAGGTATTCTTTTATTGGTTTTATCACCACGGAAGCACTGAGCAAAGCTTTTAGTTTTTGTCCTCCTTGACCATTATCTTGTGCCAAGGTAATGCCCCAACATACACCTCAACATCCATTAGACTTGTAAGATGGCGAGGCCAGAAAATGAAGCCAAAAACCCGATCAAAACTTTTTCATGCACATTGCAGATTTCCAGTGCATTGGCATTTATAATTCAGGGAAACTGTGAAACATGGCCACCACCTGTGTAGCTGTCAAGTTAGGATGGAAGGTGTTTACTGGCTTAGTCATGAGGAAATGAGACGACCATTTCTCAGAAACACTTTCAAGTGCTTGCCAGTCGAACAGTGTCTGTCCCCCGACTCCCCTCCTACACCTTTCAAATGTCAGAATTGGGGGGGGGGACTTAACTTTCCAAAACCAACAATGTGATATTTATACCCACCTCACGTAGTGATAGGCCAGGTATGCAGAGCAGAGAAAGTAAGCAGGTTTTGAACTTTTGAACTCTCTTTTTTAAAAATAATTTCCACGACTATTTATGACACTTATTTAAATAAGTACCAAACTGCGACATACTGAACGCCCACCAGAAAATGTTGGGTCTCATCAACTTTTTTTTCTTGTCTGTCACTGTTTTTTACTTTGATTATTTCTTTCTTTTCTGTGATGATGTCCTAGAAAATGTGTTTCCCTCTCTTTTTCCTTTTTGTCTCTTTTTGTTCTTCTTCATCTTCACACCCTCACACATCCATTTACACATAAATACTTGCTGGAGCTTCACATGACACCTCTTATACACCACAACAATTCACCCTGCCCTTCGCCGTAACTATGTTGTTCCATCTCATAAACTGTTGTGGTGCTCTGTCTTAATACCTGTGTGTTCTGACACATCCATCATTGTCAAATCGTTGTTAGATTGCACTGATAGAAGAAAACAGCGGTGAGGCGACACGTCGTACAAACTACACACGCTTCTTTCTGAACACACCTCTGCCTTCACCACTATGTAGATCCCAGCACTACAGGAAACTTTTGATTTTAAGAGAAAGTGTTGCTTGTTAGCTTATTATGAGCATGACCTTTTCTCTATGTCTCATGATAAGGTGCTGGTCTTTAGAGATTTCATTCAATCAAGACTCGCTCGAGTACACTTGACTGTGAACTGAATGTGCCTCCCTTGACACTCACATTCAACACTTGCAGAAACTTTTTTCATGAATGTTTTTTTTTTTTTGTCACTTGTAGGTATTAAGTAATATATCTGTTGGGCTATATTATCAGCTGATATTGGTGCGTATGTAGTCTGATATATGTTGATATGAGAACTTTTTTTTTACAGAACATAATATAGAAAACCTCTGGGGAATTTAGAAACAGTGCTATCTGTTTGTCCAACAGAGCAGCTCCCCCTCCAGTCTGCAGCACATGTAGCAGAGTATGCATCACACAGTTAGACCATTCTCTAGTGTTGACACAGTGCTGTGTAGAATGGCCTGGCTACATGTCATTATTCTGCTATAGGGGAAAACAACGCTCCAGTATTTCTTTAAACCAACTAAAATTGCTCTTTGGTGGAACTAAGAACAGGATGCAGCAATGGTGTTCACTCAAAATATGAAAGGAGGAAAGTTTTTAGTAGGGGGCTGCAAGGTGGATCAGTGGTTAGCACCGTCGCCTTGCAGCTAGAAGTTCGCCAGTTTGCACCCCGGGATCTTTCTATGTGGAGTTTGCACGTTCTCCCCGTGCAGCGTGGGTTCTCTCCGGGTTCCTCCCACACAGTCCAAAAACATGTTGAGGTTAATTAGTGATTCTAGATTGTCTGTAGGTGTGAATGTGAGTGTGCTTGGTTGTCTGTCCCCTGCTGTCACCCTAAGTCAGCTGGGATAGACTCCAGCCCCCCAACGACCCTAGTGAGGATTAAGCGTTGTATAGATAATGGATGGATGGATGTTTTTAGTCGACAAAAATCTCATTCAAGAAGGCGAACGCTGTCGTTTAAACAGATAATTCCACCAGGGTGTTTTTTTTTTTTTTGCACCTTTAGAGAATGCTTTTCATTCTGGTAGGTTGCTGCCTTGAAGTTGTTGCTGCTGCTGTTTCTTGTAGTGAGCGGGAATTTGTTAACAGTACACATATATAGCAGAAGGGGAGGAGAAAGCAGCATGAAATGCACAGATAAAGGCAGGCTTATACCCACAGTCTACATCTGGTGAGTCAGACTATGTGGAGTCAAGCTTTGTGTACATAAGTTTAATATATATAACAACATCGGCCCATAGATATCACAGTTTCTTACTCCCTAATATCACTATCAGCCCAAAACATCCAGTATCCAGTGCTAAATTCTAAACACTATGTAAGCTACATGCCAACAGATTACGCTAGAGTCCTAATCGCTTATGTCCGATGGGCTCAGGTCAGGAAATAGAATCCACTGGTCAGCAGTCCTTTCCCTCACACACATTCACAGATATTCACAGAAGAATTTATATTTCAGCCACAACATCTCTGGGGTTCTCTGTACCCCTGTACACTACTGGTTACACTTTTACTTTTCTGAATTTTGATGTGACTTGAGGAAAAAGTGTCCAGCTAGCTGTCTGTTTTTTGCATCCGAGAGGTCATTTAAAGGACGGTGTTGTAGCTATATGGTTCCCCGTGGTCTCCCTCTGACTCTCTGTGTGTCCTTTAGCTAGATGGCTCCCCACGGTTTCAGACCATCATGCTCAGCCTCAGGCCCTCTCTGTCCTCTCCTTCTCTCTATCACTGTCCCCCTTTTTCCTCACGTTTCCTCCTCATTTTCCTCCTGGTATCTTGCCCCTCTTTTCCTCTTCTGCTTTTATGTCCTTGAAGAGGTAATGACTGTCTGCCTGTCGTCTTATTCGCACCATCTTATCGCTCAGTTGTTCGCTCTCTCATTCCTTTCCTCTTGTTCTCTCTTTGTCGCTCTTTGTCCACATTTTACACACCTGTCTGTTTTAGAATGAAGCAGGTGAAGACTGCTAGGTCTGATTTCTCTTGTCTGACCCCTCTCCCCCATGAGCCACCCTCTGGAAGCTCCCTGTTGGCTGTCCAGGAAGGGTCGACAGATGACTAAGCTTCAGAGAACTCTGGCAGTGAAAATGAGCTTGGCAGACTTACCTTTTAGCTGTTTTCGCGAGTAAACAGAATTCATGTCCAATTTTACGTGACAAAAACAATTAATTTTTGCAGTGGATAAATGAGACAAACAAGTCAAATAACGATTGCCTCGCAATTATAATCATAACCACTAAACATGTTTTAATGAATGACATTTTTGGAATAATTTCGTTTGCCCCGAAGCATTTTGCAACTTGTTGTGAAAGGTGCCACAAGAATAAAGTTATTTTTATTAGTATTATTATTCTCCTGGTCCTCTGTCTCTGTGGCTCCTCTCCATCTCCCCTACAGCAATGCCCCCTGAAAACACAAGGTCATATGAAAGTGCTGTGTGCTCTGGGGTGCTGCAATAGGACACAACAAGTTTATCACAGAGATGTGGAGAGGAGAAGAGATCCCAGTCCTGCAGCGCCACATGACAACTTTACCACACATACACACAGCAGAGCAAGACCAGCAACAAATACACTCATAAATACACATAAAACACTTGCAAACAGACATTGATGGAAAACAACAAATTCACAAGCGTCTTTGTATGTTGTTATCCTTTTCGGTTCCATGTAACGCTTTTGTGAGGATATGGCACCGTAGATAAATCACTGCTGTCTGCTGTATCCTGAGTAATGTTTAACATGGTGTCTTGTTTCTTGTCTTTAGGATCCCAGTAGAGAAGAAGTCTTGCTGCAACAGCTGAGGGAGAAAGATGAGCTGATTCTCAGACTCCAGAGTGAACTGGTAGGATTCACTCACTAAACATACATGACACACGCTCGGGTGGCTTTGGGTCTAATATAAATGCAATACAAAACGTTGTCAGCATTTTTCATGAATTTCTTTGCACAGGATTTTTTTTTTTTTTTTTAGTTATTTTTTTGGCCTTTGTGCCTTTATTGGATAGTGTTAGTGAGAGAGAGACAGGAAAGTAGGGAAGAAGAATGGGGGGAGGACATGTGGGAAAGGGTCATGAGCGGGATTCGAACCCATGACCTCCACATTGGGACTGTAGCCCTGCACAAGGGCCACCAGCTCAACCAGGTGAGCTATAGCGGCACCCTGCAGAGGCTTTTTGATTGATACTAAATAAAGGACAAATTCACTTTGACTTGCTGACATAAGAAATGAACTATGATGCCACTGCTGGATGCCTGACTGTTGTTAGTGATTAGCACAGAGGTTTCACAGTTGTGGGAAGTATAACTTAAACCAGTAAAGCACTTTTTTTTTTCTTCAAATTATTCTAAAGTCTTTTCAACTAATAAGAGAAGCAACTCAAAGTTGAGACATTGAGAAGTGGAAGGTTTTCACATCTATTTTTATCTCTGTCACAGTTTCTTTCAGTTAGTCTCTGTTTTTCTGAACTTTGAAATTAATAATTAAAACAGCTTGAATGTTTTTAAATTATTTGTTTTAAGGATATAAATTAAAGACTAATTGCCTTTGAAGCATTCCCTTTTAAGACATAAAAATCTCTCTTTTCAGAGAGGTTAAAAAAACATTTCAAAGAACTGGAAAGTGAAACTTTTGTTAAAGTAGATTTGTCAGTTTTTCCTCTACTTGTGATGTTCTGCTATGCGAGACTGCGTACTGCAGAGGGCAGAGTGACCGGCCGTGTTAAAATGGAGGAGGTAAACACGAGAACGGTTTTTGTTCGTTGACATGAAGTCACAACATCAGTATCTGATGGCGTGGCAGCACAAAGCCTGTTTTTCTTTATCGTATGAGTATACAATCCTTGTTTGTGCCAGCCTAATGTCACAGCAGAACTTCTGGCAAGTCCTAATTTCTTTTAAAAATTGCCTTTGTAGATAACGATGGGAAGCAAGGCGTTGTTTTCATGTTGGGATAATTGGAATATCTAAACCATAACAATGGAGTATAGAGAATCAGGTGCAAACGACATTGTTTTGTCAGTGTTTTTTTTTTCTTCTAACGTTTTGGAAGCTTGATTGTCGCATCATCTCCAGAAATGCTCCATACGGCTACAATTTCCATCATTTGTCATTTACGCGTCTATAATTTGTCACCTGTTCTATCAAAGTAATGCAATGCTGACAGTGTGCCAACCCCGAGCAGAATAATGTGCCAGTGTTACAGCGGTGTGGTGCGAGATGCCAGTCCAACCCACTGACTTGAGTCTCATGAGGCATCTGTTTGTTTGATCACTTTCTGGCACTTGCTTCTAAATTTTTTTTTTTTTCGGTCTCTCCTCTCATCCCTCATCCCCTCTCTGTCTCCGTCTTCTTGTCAGCAGCAAATATACTCTGCTCTTCTCTTTATCAGTGGCTTGTATTCAGTCCCGTGTGCAACTAATGTGGAATTAATACCAAAAATTGAGCAAATTTGCAGACGCGCTGGCAGGTAGGCAGCACATGTAACGGTAATCTCTGTCTCTGAAATTCATGTTGACAGTCAAAGTAGCGTATTTACACTCACACACTAAAACAGCTTCTTACGCTCCACATCATATCTTCAATTTTGAGCAAATTTAATACTGAGGTCTTTGTATTACGTAGAAAATGTAAGTTTCACATTGCTTCCTATGCATTAGTTTCATTCTTCTCCTATTGTTAAATCTCTATGGGAGGACATCTCTGTGGGAAAATAATTTGGGCTTTTTATGGAATTTAAATCTACATTCATCCCTTTTCATTCTCAATGTTTATGAACAAACATTGGACCTAAATAACTTAATAAATGTGTATTATTAAAATGGATTGAGTCTGACCCATACAGCTGAAATGTGATATTAGAAAACATTTATCCTTTAAAGAAGTTGTCTACTGTCCTGAGTTGAAATCAATTACAATTTAAGTTAAATAGTGAGTTCTTTTCTTCATAGACTAAAAACAAAATGCAGGATTGACTACATACACATGGCGTCATATATTTTTAAGACTAGATGCACATCATAATAACTACATCTTTGTTTTAAATCATTTCTTGCAGTTCTTTTTTTAACAAACACATGGAACAGCTTGTAATAATGTACATCTGTAGTGTACATTTCTTTTCGCATAGAAATAGAATTAGATGTAACGTTTGAAATTGAGCACCTCTAAGTGAGACAGTTAAAAGTTTTTAAGATCGTAGTATTTAACCATGGCAATAAAAGATTATAGTGTCATGATCAAGAAGGTTTTTAAGCAGAATTTATTTCACCTAACTGTGTCTGGAAATCTGATAAGTGCTTTGGCAGGTGCACAAAACGACTGATTTAAACACAAATGGTGCTATAGCAGTGTCAGAGTAATATTACTTTATTGGTCTGATCCAAGGAGTGTCAAAAATAGCTGATGGTGGGCACACTTATTCACCAACTGTCTCCCTTCAACAAGAGGTTTCTTTCATTTTTTATCTGTTGCAGAGATGGGTAATTATCGTGATTTTCAAAGGGTGTTCTGTTAATGGAAACCTCAGTCATATAAACGTACAGTTCATTTATTACCTCTCTGACAGGTGCGGCCGCTGAATGTATCGCTAACATATAAACATAAAGTGGCAGGTTATAGGCTGCTGTTAGGGTTTTTTTTTACATCTGGACTAAAATTTTACTTCATTGTGCAGTATATCTTATTCACCTGGACAGGTCACCAGTCTATCACAGGGCTACACTTAGAGACAGACAACCAAGCACACTCACATTCACACCTACAGACAATTTAGAATCACTAATTAACCTCAACATGTTTTTGGACTGTGGGAGGAAGCCGGAGAACCCGGAGAGAACCCACACTGCACAGGGAGAACATGCAAACTCCACGCAGAAAGATCCCGGGTGTCCTCACCCAGAATGAGAACCGGTGACCTTCTTGCTGTGAGGCAACAGTGGTCAAGCCACCTTGCAGCCCAGTGATTTAACTTATAAAATAGAATTGTAAACTTTCTTTGAGACTAAAGGTAAGACCTTGTGTTAAATGAATGGATTAGATGCATTTGAAAATTACATTAACACAGCTGAAGACAAGATAAACCTGGCAGTCTCACAGGTACAGACTAGACGTGGGTATGTCTAATAATCTGAATGTGCTGCACACAAATCAAATAAAGTGTACACACAACACAAATATGGCAAATATTAGCGACACTCGTTTAATGCAGCCTATGAAATACCAAAACCAGTGACGTTAGTTTGTGTGTCAGTACCTTCTGACCTTCCCGTCCACTGGCTCTCCACCATGAGCACATTCATTTCTTAGTTTGTTTGTTTTGTTTTTTTCTATAGAAAGACACAATGTACTTATAATTATGTTTCCTAATCCAACAAGACACTCGTATTTAACATGACTTCACGCAGGAGTAAATGCATTTTCCGTACGATTTTAATCTGCAGGTTTGTGAGTATATGCAGCATGTGTAAAATTTTGAATGAATGTTAAAGAAGGATCATTTCACCCGGTTAATACAGTGTTGAGTCATTGGACAACAATAGAGGACTAATCACAGAGGATTTAGCTATTCTCTATCACACTTTGAATACGCACGCTGTACACGTCAGGAGTATCAAATCATTGTTGGCTGTCATCGGATTCCTGAGTTATTAATCAAGCCTCCAGGTTTGTCTGTTATTTCTCCTATACGCTTTTTTTCTTCTGTCTTTTTTGCTCATACGCTGACAAGGAGAGTTTTTTTTTTTCCCCTCACCACATCACACATGGATCCATCATTCTGAGGTTAGGGGATGCAATTGCCTGTGCGTGTACACATACACACAAATGCTGATCCTCCCCTTGACTGTGTGTGTATTCCTCTGTTTGGCACTTGTCTCTGACAGAGATGTTCTGGCTCCTGCCACCAGCTGGATTTGATTTCCAGACACACTGTATACGGCTTGTGTATTTTTACGGGGAAAAGTCTGCATATATCTGTCTGTGTGTATATTAATAAATTGTCTAATACTAGGCCGTATCCTTGCTGTGCTGCAGTCACAGCCTAACCTTATTTTTATCTGCACCATATGCCCTTGGAACACAGGGCATTGGCATTGCTTCAAATTTATGAAGTGATGCAGTTTTGGGAGCATGTTGTGCGTGTGAACATTGGCGAGGGTGTATACTTGTCTGTGAGTCGAAAAGAGAAACCTTGCCTGCTACAGCTAAGTTAAAGTGCAGCATTTGAAGGAAAGGGCAGCTCATAGCCAATGCTCTCCTCGCTCTGCCTCCTTCTGTAAATCTGCCAGTGAAAACCTATTAATTATCTCCTAGAAGGACCTGCTAGCTGGCTGGCCATCACTACCTGTCACTTTTTATGAGTTTTCTCCCCTCTCTGCTGGCGCATTTTGTTGAAGGACCGTGCTCCAACTGCAACATTTAGCAGCAGAGAGCCTCTCTTGTTTCTCGTGTGGTGATTGACGTGATTAATGAAAACAGATTTTTAACTCACTTGTGCTGTGTTTAAAGAGGACAAGTATATGTTTGAGCTGTAACGTAAATTACTCCTCTTTCACTCTCTTTACCATAAACCCATCGTTACACCATGTCCTAATTTGCTTGATTAATTTTAATCAAGGTTAATGAATTTCTCAATATTTCATAGCCACCGCAACTTTCAACCCCGTTCTGTTCCTCAGCTCATAAGCAGTGTAGGGCGAGCATGTCAGGATGATTAGTGACATTGTCATAAAATGCTCCTGGTGGAAATAGAGTGGGTTCTTCACATTCAGAGGACCTGCTTTTTCAAAATAATCACATACATGGCAGTCGACAGGTTCTTGGTCAAGGTACAAGTGCTGAGATTTGAAGGAAACGGCCGATGCTTTTCTCTCTACACTTCCATCTGTAAATCTGCCAGAAGAAACCTATTAATTTTCGCCTAGAAGGACCCTTCTAGCAGACCGGCCAGCACTAGCTGTCACTTTTTTTATGAATTTTTCTCTACTGGTACATTTTGCGGGGGGTCCCTGCTCCAACGTTTGCCGATAGAAAAGTTGTCCTGCGAACCAGCCCAGTTTTATGATTTCTTGGGTTTCCAGAAGGGGCAGCCTGTGGGAAGAAGTGGCTGAGGCTCTGTACAGTTGCAGTTTTTTTTGTTTTCTTTTAATACGTAGCTAAACATGGAAGCCAGCTGTACCAAGTGTTACGAGTGGAGGCAATGCGCAAGTCTGCTGGGAGAGTAGTTGTTCTCATTTATTTGTATTTGATGTTTTTTTGTGTCTGTGTGTGTGTGTGTGTGTGTATGAAATTTTGGACACGGCTGATGTGTGTGTGTGTTTGTTTTGTATGCAGGAGAGTGCCAAAGCTGCCCTGAAGATGAAAGACTGCCAAATGACTGACCGCACAACACAGACAGAACACATGGGGCCAGAGGTGAGATACTCACAGACAGCACGCCCAGTCTCTCTTTCTCGCTCTGTCGGCCTCAAACTCTCAGACAGTGCATTATGCACTACAATCTAGGATACCTGACCCGGATTTCTTATCCCTAAATGAGGCTCAGTTTTAACAAAAATCTTCCCTGCAAGCTTCTTCCTTTTGTGTTTCTCTACTTTGTTATCCTGTCCGGTGATAATACGTTTTATGCTGAGCCACAGCAGCCTTCTCTCCGCCCTTCCTTCCTCCCTGTTCCATCTCTTTAAGAGCATCTTTTCAAGTTGAGCTAAAACTCTAATCCATCTTACTCTTTCTAAAGATGTTTTGCTGCAGTGACAGTCATATTATAGTCCACTACCAGCTCCTCCCCTTCTTCCTCCAATTCCCACATTCTCAGAGAGAGCTGTGCTGCTTCCTACCTGCCTGCCTGCCTAATGCCCTCAGCTGACATGGCCTCTTTGGCTTCACTGGGAGCTGACAGTATGGGAACGCAGCAGACTTAATGGATGACTGTCTAAAAATGGCTGCCTGTAACGGAAACAGGAGCAGAGTTTTGGGGTCTGTTTCTTTGTCTCTCTTTTCTATCTTTTAAAAAACTTTTCTTCGTCCCCTCTTCTTCTCCAAAGGTTCTTTTCTACCTTTAATCCTCCTGTGTGTAAAGTTGGCAAGAAACATTGATAAAGAGGGAACGCTTTGCAATTGTGTGAGTGAGTGGGTGCACGGTATCCACACTGACACATTGATTTACCCACACACACACACAAACGATAATGTTTGAGTTTACTCATGCAATGTCAAGTTCAACACGAATGCATTATTGAGACATAAAAGAAATAAAGGTTTGCATGAGCAGCAGTGTTTCTCTACCTCCACAGAATCTGTAAAGCTGAAGTACAGAGTTATGTATTGTTTGGTTATTGGTACACTGATGATGATGATTCAAGTTTTACTGTTATTTACAATTGCAGAGGGTGGAAACCAGTTGCAAGTGGTAGGAGAAAATGCTCTTTCACAAATGTGTGCGACAAACTATAGTTATACATACTATCAGTTAATGTGTTGGAGTCAGTTACAGTCATGCCACTCCATAACATAATGTACTGACATCTGTGGAGTGGAGTACAGAATACTGAGGAGAGTCACCTATAGCTATAAAAGCAGCCAAC
Organism: Stegastes partitus; assembly: GCF_000690725.1. Taxonomy (NCBI): domain Eukaryota; kingdom Metazoa; phylum Chordata; class Actinopteri; family Pomacentridae; genus Stegastes; species Stegastes partitus. The sequence continues at coordinate 376,579 of NW_007578179.1, forward strand.
ACAGTTAAATGAACAGTTATGATTCTGCTCTACCACTTTATAATGAAGTACGAAGCTTTGCCTCCCCAGCCTGTCATGATATTTACTCCATGATCTCAAAGCCTGTGCAGAATATTGAACTGCAGCAGACCAGTTTGATGGGCGAAACTTGTGCAACATCTAGGTGGTGGCAGAACATGGCCCGAATTATGCATTCACAGTGGGTCTGATAGCGTATTTGTACTTTGCCACTCATGTTATGGACATACACATAAAACACGTCACTCTCACATAACAGTTAAGGCAATTAAACAGATGAATGGATGCGTATGAAACTTGTTTTAGCTTTTGTCTCCATTACTAGAAATGAAAGCTATGTGGAGTCATGATCCTGCAGTAGATGTGCCTATTGTTGAAAGCATGTATTTTAATATAAAGTTCTGTGTCAGTCACATGTTCACCAAATAATAATAAAAAAACAAGCACAGATCTAGTTGCACTTCACACAATGCACTCTAGACTAGATCCACACAGGCACCAAGAAATGCAGTGAATCTTGACACCAAAATTGCCGTCTAGTGCGGGATTGCTAGGGACACTCCCCCTACTTTGTTTCTTCTGTGATGCACAATGAGTCACCAAAACGGGTGCAGGCAATGCAGGACCTCACTGTGCCTGTGGAAAAATATCACTTTGCTGCTACATTTGCATGAAGTTACAGCTGTGAATCCTATAATTTTATCCTACCGGTGAATTTTTTTCCTTTCATTTTCTCCGCTTTACTTTCTTATACATCCATCGCAATAACATGCACACTGTTACTGCGTGTCTGCGTCGCGCTCCGTTTGCCGTCATTGACTAATGCATTTCTAATAATGCCGCCTTAAATGGCCATATGTAATGGCATATATGTTATTAATGGAAGTTGAAGCAAGCGAGGGTTTGGGCTGTGCCGTTTGCGTTGGTGTGCAAATTTGTATGCATGTCCATGTGTTTGTCCCTGCCCATGTGTCTGCCTATGTGAGTGTGTGTGTGTTTGTTTGTGAAGCAGCCATTAGTCCTGGCCTTGGACAGCAAAGTCAATAAAACGCTGTTGAAAGTGTCAAAGTATCTTCAGTCAAATAGGTTTAGTTTTTGCCTCCAACTGTATAATTCAGACATTATTGTGGTTGTTTTTGTGTCGTGCTTACGTGTCGTCATGCCTCCTGTGGTATAATTTGCACATCAGTGTGGTCATACCATTAACAGGGCATGAATTTAGAAGAAAGTGCTGTTTTACTTACTGTTTGTCCGATGTTTTTGTCTGAAGAGAATGGACTGTACGTTAAGATGTCAGAGAATTTTAAGCTGTTTAATACCCTCAGTCGTAGTATATTTTTTCTGACATTTTAATTGCTTTTAATTATTTCATTACTAATTTCCGACAGTCGTCTTGATTTGCCTCACCAGGACCACCTGCAGTGAAAAAAGATGCTCTGTCTTTGTTCTTATGAAGTGAGATTTAATCTCAAAAGATTCACTCAATTATATCACCTCCGTGAGGTGAAGTGGTTTGATTAACTGGCAGATAATCATTTGAATTCAAGAAGTACTGCTAAGTATCTCATCTGCTCTGCAGGTGGAAAACAGTGATGTTCAGGAGCAGGGCAATAATATATATATATCTTTTGAACATGTTCATTGCTGTTCTGGTGGTATTTAGGAGTTATTTTAGTGTTTTCAGCCTCTTTTACTGCATAGTGTCTGGCCTTATCTTCCTAATGCAGAAAAGCCAACTTTAGGAAGTCTGGCCAGTACTCAGGCGTATGGTTTTGCTATCTATTATAAGACTATTACCTAGCTATAGAGTCCTCCATATGCTCAGGCCCCTTGAGTAGATGGGCCCTTAATTAGAGGAGCAGCTGGCTGCCCGCTAGCAAGCTAGGCTAGCAGCACAGGTGACTTAACTCAGCAGTAGCTTACAGCATGTGCGGCCTGATTTCCGCCCCCCTCCCCACCCCAACGTGTGCGTGCATGTGTGTATGAAAGAGAGTGATAGAGGTTGAGTGTGTGTTCATGTATGTTTGCGAGTGTGTGGGAGATGCTACGGCATGGAGCAAGCTTATATAGGTTACCTACCCCAGTGCATCGAGGACAGTCGGCTAGCAACAAAAAGTGTGTCTACAAGTGGGGCAGCTATTTCTACTGCTTCCACCACTTCACGGGGTCGACCATCTCACTCATCCTCCCTCTCTCCGCCTCACTCTCCTTCTTTTCTGGAACGTCCTCTTACTGCTCCTCACTCTGTTGTCCTGCTCCTTCTCTTCCACCTGCTTTTGGTTGCCGGGTCTCTGGAAGTGGAGAAGTTAGCTTTGAGAACTCCTCTCCTCTCCTTCTCCTCTCCTCTCCTCTCCTCTCCTCTCCTCTCCTCTCCTCTCTCCTCTCCTCTCCTCTCCCAGGTTTCCGGGGCTTCAGGAATTCATCAGGGATTCTCCTGCCCTGGTTTCCCTGCGCCGGACACTCTGTCCCAGGGACAGCTCCTGGCCCCCACACTCTTAGAAAAGTTAGCCTGAAGTTGTGTTTCTGTGGGACAAAGTTTCCTTTTTATTCTACTTTAATACTTATGTCTCGCTTAGTTCCAGGAAGGTCAAGAAAAGGAAAAGTCACTTGGCTAGCCGTAGCGTATGCCTCATTCCTCAATAATATGACACGTCGCTCTTTCAGATGATTGTTTGCATTAATTTTGAGTCCCAATTAAATTACAGCTTCGGTGACATCTTGTTTCTACAGCTGTAGTTTGGAAATTGAATTGAATACCTGAAAAATTAACTGTTTTGTCAAAGCTGTCATGAATAATGGGACATTTAGCATTTATCATGCAGCCTTTATTCTCCCGTCCTCTTACAATATTTTCTTTCCTCGATTTATGTAGATAAACCTGTTTTAAATGCAGTACAGTGAGAAAAAAAACTACAACTCTCAATCTACCAGATGTCAGTCCTGTCCTCGTGATCGTCTGTACATGGAACCAAAGCTGCTCTTACTTCTCGCATAAAGAAAGTAAAGACAAAAGTCGGACCTCAGCAACTGAACAGTTAAACTTTGTGAGTTTCATCAACAACCATAAGAAAGTTCAACCCTCTAATGTAAATAAAAAGCGTCTATCAGAAGATATGTTATGCTGCAACCACTGGTTTCCTCAGGTATTGCAGTAAATAACACTTTCGAAGAATATTTTGCAATGTAGTCTTTGTCATTTTGACCCTGTGTAGGTCACATAGAACTGTTTTCAGGTACTGAACAATGGTACTACAAATGGTATTCTGGGACCTTGTCAAAAGGGAAAGAAGACCCAGATATCCCCCCTAAGAGCTGACAAGTGGCAGCGTATGTGAGTCAAACACAAAATGAAAAGTGTGGACTGACCCCATTTTTTTTTTTTTTAAATTCTGCACTTAAAGATTTTTTCCTTCTGCGAATGTGCCAATGTAGAGTTGGCAGGTAAGGTGAAAGGGAAACTGAGAAAGAGTATAAAAAGAGGGAGGTTAGAGAGAAAAGACGAGGAGCTATTTTATGTCCCGCAGAGACTCTTAAGAGCTGGAGGTATGGTGGCTGTTTGAAAGTTTTTTTAGAGGGGATTGAATCGATTGAGATTGCTTTCTTTCAGCGAGCTAATTTCATGGGCATTCTTAAAAGGAGCATTTTATGGGGGGAATCAAAAGCTCTTGATGGTTAGCTCACTCACGCTCCCTTTCTCACTCTGTCTTTCTCGCTCTCTTCCTCTGTCGTTCTCTATTCTCAGTAGATTTGCGCAACTTTATTTTTTTTGTCTCCTCTTTCTGCCTCTTTTTTTTGTTCCCCCCCTTCTTTGCTTCCTACCCACCCCTCTCTCCTTAGTAGCTTCTGAAGAGAATAAGAGAGCGGAGAGATAGTTGTGGGTCGTTTATTGTCTGTTTGTGGGCTATTACACTTGAATAGAGAAACATTTAAGTAGATCAGGCAGATTCTTCCCTTTTTTTTTCCTCCTCTCATTCTGTTTTTCTGTCTCTGAAGATGTTTACTGAGGTATGCGGTGGAATTTAATGTGGAGAGGAATCCTCTGTTTGGACTTGTTGAGGTATTTGACATGAACAATGAGAAAATATATATATATTTTTATTTGAATGGTAAAATGCATATCTCATCTTTCCTGACAGCCATTATTAAACATGAATAAGTATTAATTTTTTGAGTTATTCAGAAACGTTATTGACATAATTGAGACTTTAGCAATAAACTGCTTTATTTTTTATGGGATATACTTCGTTTTGGAACCAGTCCTTGTTTAAAATAGCAGATTTTTCAGTTCCTTCTAAATTCAAGGGCTACTCGCTGAGGTGCCAAATAAATATTTAGTTATAATTAGATAAGTTGAATAACCAAAAGCCCCTGACAGCTGATGTCAAGGCCGGGCAGCTAAAACAGAAATAGATATTCAGATATGTCCTTGTGCTACCCTGAAGCATGAGGTTGAGATGGAAATCTCGAAGCAAAGGGCGAGTTTACTCTGCTGACACTTCCTGCCCGTGGGGGTCAGCCCTTCAAAGTTGTCTCAGAGAAAACAAATCTATCAGAGAAACCAGCACATATAGACTCTTGTACAGTTTAAATGGAGTGGGACCAGCCTCATTTAGGCACTACTCATCATTTTATTTAAACTAATGCATGAAGCTGTATAGCATGGGTGGGTTGGACATTTGTTTTTCTGTTTTTCAAACTACAGTCAGTCTTTCTGATTCGGTCATCATTGGTCTTTTATTTTGGAATACAATCGACACGTTAAGAAATATACAATACAGAAGCATCATGTGCATCACAAACTCCTATAAATTACCTACAAGATCTTGGATTAATCCTAGCAACTGGACTTGCTTGAGTTTCTTGAAGACGTTCCACCTCTCATCCAAGAGGCTTCATCAGTTCTGACTGACTAGTTGGGAGTTCCAGATACTTATATCCTTAAGTAACCCTGAGAAACCCTGAGTTTCGGCTTCAATTGGGGGTCTATTGCTCCTCCCCCCTCGTTAACCGAAACCGTAAACTGAAACGCAGGTGTTAATGGATCCTTAAGGATAAATGGAACTCCCTATAGTCAGTCAGAACTACGATTAATCCACGAGAATAACCATGACCTGGATGACTGAGAATCTTCACAGACATGCTACAAGATCTTTATTTGCTGATCAGCAGAAGCAATATATCCATAACTTTCAACAAAAGCGTGTTACAGATTTGAGTTTAGCCTCTGTTAAGGTGAGTCCTAGTCAGTCGCAGTATGTCACTTGCTAACTCATGTCGCCTTTCAGCCATGTGGGAAATGATTGTCCCAACGCTTGTACAAACTAAACCAGGGAAGCCATCGATTCTTTTTCTTTGCCTTTGTTCCGGGGACGTTTTTGTCCGGAGTTATTGATCCAGTGAGCCTGGTAGAAAAGAAGCGTTCAGTCAAGCATACCTCTACTGATGACCGCCTATTATTACGGTCTACGTTGGTGACACAGATCATGTTCAGCTGACCCCCCCTGTTCAGAGAGAGGACTCCTAATGAAAGCGGCAGGCTGATCTTCATGTGTCTCCCTGGGGCTGGGAACCCTGAATCAATATGTAAAGTGAGATACGATCAGATGAATCTGCGTCATCAGTGCTCTCCACGTCTGTGCCAGTTTAAGCAGGAAGATGGATGGTCCAGCGCTGATTGTGACTATGTAGGTCTTCAACTCCTATTCCTGTAAACTAGATCATTTTGTACAGCCTAGTCCTTACTGAGTAATGGTGCTGCTAGGGATAGAAATAAGAAAGGAAGATGGAGAGAAAGAGGAGGAGCATGAGAGAGGCAGATTTCTGCCCTACTTAGAGTTTTTATATATTCTTCTCTTTATGTCCGTTAGACTTCTTGTCCCTCCATCTTTCATCCCTTCCTTGTCTAAATTTTGATATCCTTAATCCGCCTTTTCTTCCTCTTTTGTGCTCCTCCATAAAAAAAACTGTCCCTGCTTTTCCTTTTCTTTTCTCTGTGCACATTTATTTTCTGTGCTCTGATCTCTTTCTCCATCTTCATATTGCTTTTCCTTACTCTGTTTCTGTTCCTTGCCACCTGTTCCCTCTCTTCTCACCTCCATCTCTCCTCTTTCTCTATCGTCCTTATTGCTTTTGGACTCCGTGTCCTTCTTCTTTACCATTGTGTTTTTTTGCTGTCTCTTCCTGTTTTCTCTTCTTTGCCTCCATCATTGTCTCTCTCTCTTCCATTCCTTGATATCCTTTTAAGGTGCCTTCCTTCATTCTTATTTTTATGATCAGCCTTTCACCTGTATGCCACTCTGTTCATATCCCCTCCCTCTCTCTCATCTCCTTTATTACCGTTACTCTTTCACCCTGCCTTGGTCCTCCTTGTCACAGCTCATCCTGTATTACAGTTGCTCGTCAGCTCTTGTTAACCCTCTCCTCTCCTCTCCTCTCCTCTCCTCTCCTCTCGTTTAATCTTATAATGTGAGAAACTGTGTGATACAAGAGCACTGAGCGGCGTGAAGCTGTTTCACTGGATCGCCTGTAGTTTCAGCGGTTTACTGGACAGTTCTGTGGTGACTCTTTGTCACATACCATCCACACATATTTTATATCTGTAGTTCCACCTTTACAAGTTCCTTTGGTTGTCGTGGCATTTGAAAGAATCAAAGCAGTGAAACTAGTCAGTATCTAAGTGTAAAAATAACATGGAAAGAATTCCTTAACAACAGTGTCATATAGTCTTGTTGCTATGAGGCCGCAATAAGTTAATTGTATGTGTGCTCTATTACTGAATATTAAGTCATTTGTCTTAATAATATGTTAAATAGCTGTTGAATAGACAACACTATGTAAAATTAGCTATAAAAAGACTAACACATTGCTAGCACCATTAAGGCCTGTTTAGAAGCAAAAGTATTGTCAGCAGAAGATCATGTAATTATTGGTTTTACCACTGCAGAGCCTCCACACACTGAGATAATCCACTTGCAGGTCCTGAGCAGACCCCTATATTAAGGTTAAAGGGCCATTACCACATGCTAGCCCATTAATACACAATCAGCAAAATGCACATAACATATGGGACTCCTCAAGGGAAATTATTTAACAGTTCCAAGAATGCAAATGAATATTTAAATGTAAATTTATATACAAACTGTATCTCTGCTGGTACCTTAAAAAAAAGCATGCTGTGTTTACCAATCATACTTCCTAATACATTTTTATTTTCAGCATTTACAAATTTAGTATTTCCTACTAATAGGAATAGAACACTGGCAGCTGGGACAACATTAATATGGATAGCGTAGGTAACTGTGGGAAAATACCGTGGAAATACTGTTACTTGGGCATTGTGCCTACATGTTTAAACAGTTGCCCAAAAATCGTGTCCTTGTCTCATGGCTTCTAAGCACATTGTTGTGGAATTGGTATAACATTTGTAGATTTTGGCAAGCGCATCTCTGTGTGGGTACACGCAGAACAACCCTGTGTGGGAACACGAAGAACAAACCAACATATTTATAAACGCTGTACTTTGCTGTGGTGTCACCCACTAGCTCTATTTTTTCTTCCGCTCATCAAAACCGGTGTCATTGACGCAGAACACCTCGCGCACTTCATCAGCATTACAGAAAGGAGGCGAGCGCTGAGTCGATGCACATTGCTACGTCTTTTGATACGAAGAAGCAGATGTACACGTGTAGCGCAGCTATGAGTGAATGAATGATTGAGTGCCAGTGTAAGACATGGCACGGTCTAACAGAAGGGAGCAGCATTCAACTTCTGCTTTGCTGCAATGACACTATATTTGCTCAGTCTGCACAGACCTGTTCACATTATTTACACCTAATGAGAAATGACAGTCTGTCACTGGTGAATTCATCATAAGGGGGCAGGCAGTGTTGGAGGTTTATTTATGATTGCTGTGAAATATGAACTTTTGTTCTGATCTAACAACATCCCTCCTTTTTTTGTCTCCGCCCCCCTCTTTTTTTTTCTTTTATTGGTTGCTTTTTATGTCATCATGTTTTTTGTTTCCAGGGCGTCAGGGCGCACGGGAGCGCCACAATGTCGTCAAGGAGACAACTGAGTGAGTGTCTCTGTTCTGATATCACCTGACTGGACGTGACTTGTGTCTTGTAGTGGTCTACCTTGATGTGCTAGATGGGAGAACAGGGGGTCTTGGTACTAAGGCTTGATTAATCTGCACGGCTCTCGGTTGAGTAAAATCCGAACTACAATTGTTTTACTTCACAAATCGGCTCATTCAGTGCCTGTGCCATTTGTTTTCCACAATCAGAATGGATGAATGTTTTTGAGATCATTAGGCGCCAGTAATAATTTGGTTTTAAACACTTGAGCTATATGAGAGTATTCATTACTGGTTTAAGTGGAATGTGCTCGTAAAAATTTGCTGATGTAAAATATGAGGCTTGATGCTGGTTATGTGAAGTAAAATCATGGTGGGTCGTAAGATGAGCCGTTTTTAAGTATAAATCAAGTCCTGGTATGGAGACCTTGTGTTTAATGAATGCCACCTGCACTGCCTTGTCCTGTAATGTAGACAAGAATGCTGCCTATTGTACCTGAGTTAATCCTACCCGAAGGAATGGCGACCCAGAAAGATCTTGACTTCAAGATCATCACTTTTCTGGTTTAAGTCAATGTAAGAGAATAGCTGTGTCTCGTGGAAGTCACTGTAAAAGACAATGTAATATTTTCTGTGGTTTATGTCACAGGGGAAAAAAATATCTCTGCTGAAGCATAAGACAGTGGTACAGATAATTTCTTTTGTATTGCAGTTTGATGGTGCAGATCATTTCTGCTATAAGTCAGCGATCTTGACAAATGACATGCTTTTAGATATTGAACAATTTTCAGTACATTCCACCTCTCTAAGCTCAAAGGACAGTCAAGTGCGTAAATGTCAAATCAAGATTTTAGCCCATTCGAAAGAATCAAAGTGTGTAATTTGTCGCAGTATTCTACATTGTATTTACTGGGTGCTGTTTGCACTGTAAAGTGCTAAGAATGACACTGCCTTTCTAACAACTTGGCAACCACAAATAGGTTCACAAAGTGGTTGCTATGATTTTAAAAGTCCACCATATTTTTCCCCTTCTCTTCTTCAAGTGTTTTTACTTCTAAACATTTATCAACTCTCTGGCAAAATAAAAAAAAAAGGATTCCGGTTTGAGAGTGCTGTAATTTTACAGTCAAGTTCTGAAAGTAAAGGAGAGCTCGTGTTATCAGGCTGCAGACACCATGAAAAGTTTGCATTTTTATTGCTGTAGTATGAAACATTGCACAGAAAATATTATGTTGTGGTGGAGTTCAGGAGTTTCCCAAAGACAAAAAGCCTCAGGGGTAGAAAGCTAAACAACCTGTACTTTTTTTTTAATGTCTATTCCCTGCCCTACTACCCGCACTGTACTGGACTGTAGTGGAGCATGCTTTAGGATTCAGAGCACCAGCGTGTGAATGCAGTGTCCCAGCCTTCCTCTTCCTGTTCATGTGTGAACTTTAACCCCGCTTGTCATTGCACTGAGACTTGCAATGCCACCTGTCACAGCACTCTAGCCTTTTTTTGACCTGTGTGACCTGTGACCTTACCCAGACAGGCTTGATCCTCCCGTCTACCCTTCACTTGGCCACACTCGCATTACATAACATATACACACACAAAGGTGTCATAAGCACAGGTGTTCATACAATACAAGCACACAAGAACAAACGTCTTTACTCAATACGGACACATCCAATGTTAACCATAAATTACAACGGACCTATTTTGGTGGTGTGTGTACACACACATGTGCTTCTGAGGGAGATAATCCCTATGTGTGAAGGTTAAAGCATAAAGAGACAATAAGAGCCATTAGGGTGTCATTTGTTTGCTTCATTTACGCAAGGGCACCTACGCACTTCCGTGCCTATGTATGAGTGTATGCTTGTTTGTCTGTGTGTGTGTGTGTCTGTGTGTGTGTAGTTGAGTTATTTTTACACAAACATCCAGATTTGCTGCAAGAAATGCCTCATCATGTTTGTGTGTCTGTGTGTGTGTGCTAATGTATGTGTGTTGGTGATTCTTTTTGCTCATTAAACTCCTCAAGGACTGACAGTAATGCTGTGCTGTTGAATTATTAGTCACTTCTGGACCTGTTGCAGGGCAAACAACATTAATGAGCAAAACCTCATTTATTTAGCAAGGTGAAACCAAGTGGCAACCACTGAGTGCTGAAGCCAGAAACGCCTCTTGATGCAATTCTTATAATGTCCACTAGATGCTTGTGCCAAAAAAAAGACACAATCTGTATGCCTTTTGTATGACTAGAAGAACTTTGACTTTTTAGAAACATAAAGTCAGTCATTTTCCTTCGTAGCCATGGCTAATTAAATGTCTTCTAATATTATTTTTGGAGGCAGATTGGTATATTTCAATCCCCACAAAGAAATCACTTACGCTGCAAAAGCATATGTTTTGGGGCTATCTTTGCATGGGCAATCTTCTGTGGTGGGCTTCACTCACTCACCATGTAAAGCTCCTTTCAGGCTACGAGAAATTTGAATTTTCATCCTCCAAACAAATAACAATATGCCGCTGAGTGATAAACCTGAAGCCTAGACATAATAAAGCTGCAGATGATGTCACAGACACTATATCTATTCAACAGTCTTAAAAGTCTGACTAAAGTCGTAAACTGTGACATTAGGATGAAGTGTTTTGCAGTGCCCCATAAAGGCCCGGCACAAGAGTCTCCAGGTGGACCGGGGCTTTTGTGAATTCATTAGAATTGTAAATACACTGACTCTGTGTGATTTAGTGCCTTATAAAACATACATCTGCATTTACTGGTCAGCCAGCAAAGTTAGTATTTGTGTTAATGTATGCGTATATGGTGCCGGTGGTCTACTGATGTCATAGTGGGAGTGGGTAGCAGGTAGAGAGAGTGAAAGAGATAGAAAAAGAGTGTACAGTATGTATGTGTGTGTGTGTCTGTGTGCGTGGGTATCCAAGCCTGCCCAGTGGCAGTCACACTGCGATAAAAGATTTCTTCACCCATGTGGAGGTTGCATGCTGAGGGAAGGCTTGTGTGTGTGTGTGTTTTGCACGTTTGTAAGTTGTCCTGGAGTTGAAAAAGGGCAAAAAGTGATGCCCTGTTCTGAGTGTTTCAGTGTTTGAGCATGCATATGTGACTGTACCACATCTTTGATCCTCTATTTTGGGTACCCATTGTGACTCCCTTGTTGCCTGCCTCAGACAGGCAGATGAAATAGTACAGGTGTGTGGGTGTGTGCATCTGCGGATGTGGTTTCCAGCGAGAGACAGATATTGTCAAGGTAAAACTGGATACATCCAACTGGCCCCTGCCATCTGCAGGTGCTACTTTTGAGAGGAGACTGAAGCCAAACCATCCCAAACAACCGCACTGCACTGCCATGCAAGAACCACAGAAGTGGGAGCCGTGTGTGTGGGGGTGTGTTTGTGTGTGTGCATGCATGAGGCTAGTTTCAATGCTGGCTAGCTGCCAGAGCACTTATCTAACTGTGATCCACAGCGCTACTCACTGTGACTCCTAATTATAGACAGAGGCACTCAAACAGACACATATACACACAGTTTCTACATGCTCTCCTGTGTACCATTCACGCTAATGAGGTACTCTCCCTGAGGAAGTACCCACACTCCTCTCTGCTTCTTGATAGAGGCCACCAGGACCACCTCCTCTGGCAGCCTACCTCCCAGTGTTCTATTCAGAGAGGACGTTACACTCATGCATATACAGACTGACACAACAAGCAAGACAGGGCAGACTAGTTAGAGTTGAAATGTAAAAAAAAAAAAAATCTGATGGTGAGAAAAAAAGCGCGAGCTGAAGGAATGCAGTGAGAAATGGAACAAAAAAAAAAAAAAAGAGGGGCTGTAAGAAAGCTGCCGTGGGGAGCGGAGCAGATGAGAGAGTGGGACTGCCAAGAAGTGAAGAAGCCAACAGATAGAGATCATGTTGAGGGAATGGACGGCAGGAGACTTGGAATGGCTTGTGAGAAGAGCAGAGAAGGAGGGGAAGAGATGGAGAATATTTGTTCTGTTTACTTATTGAGAACCAGGATGCATGATCACAATCCCCTCACAGTCCCACAGGCTTTCACTGCATCCCTCAATCTTTATGTCCCCTTGCCTCTCCTTGTTTCCCTGTTTCTCTCTGTCTCTCTTTTCTTTCTTCTCTCATTGTCTTCCTCCCTTCTTTGTAATATTGCAACACGGTGAAGATGGCAGCCAGTCAAATGCTTAAATCCTGCAGTATTTGGTTCAGGTTACACTGGGATGTTATATCTTTGCACCATATGTTGTATTCAATAAAATCTCCTTATGTGCCCAAATCAGGATTTGTTAATATGAAGGCAACACGGCGTCTTGTGTCGAAGAATTAACAAGCTATTTAGAGCAAATACGCTGCATTAAACTCGCTTTGTACGGCCCTCGAAGCTTGATTAAACATTCACAGGTGATCCATAATTAGTTTTCCAACATGTCTTAACTGTGCTTTCTTCCCGCGTCCTCTAAATAACTTTATCAAGGTAACGCCACTGCTCCCACCACCTCTGATACTTAGTGCTGACAGAAAAGAACTAAGCAAACAGGACAGAACAGGACAGTCCAGAAGGGAAGTGCGGCGGCTACTGCTGCGTGCCTCTCATCCCGGCTAACCCCACCTAGCCCCAGGGGCAGCGCAGGGGAGAGTGGGGCCTGTCAGCAGAGGGTGTGTATGTGTGTTGGGTTTGTGCATCTAAGAAAGAAGAACAAAGGGAGAAAGAGCGTGCGCATGTGTTTGTGTGGGAGTCTCTGATCTGTGCCCCCATGTATGGCTTTCTCCCCCACGGGCAGGGCATAACGGCACAGGGAGGCGGGCACCTAACTGGGCACAGATGGCAGCGACAGACAGACAGGGACGATGGTGACATAAACACGTTAATAAATAATTATCTGAACAATGACACTGGGTACACCGGAGAAGGAAGGAGAAGGACAGAAGGAGATGGGAAGGGACAAGAAAATGGAGAGATGAGAATTTAAGAAGGCCAGGAGAAAGAGTGACAAAGAGGATAAAGGAACAAGGCAGGTTAAGAGGCTGCGGAGGAGGAGGGAGGTGAGGACGGAGAGGAAGTAGAGAAGAAGCTGTCACGTTAAGGACAAAGGAAAATTACCACCAAAAAAAAAAAAAAAGAAGTAGGGAGAATAAAGTTTATAAGCTCCGGTAAACATCGACAGCTGCTGCAATTACAGACACCATATATTAAAAAAAAATGGAAAACTAAACTGAACAAGTGAACGTGGATCTGCTACTTCAGTGTCCACAGATCTTAAGACCAGTAGCAGCTTAAGTGTCAAACTTAAGAAGAGACAACCTCAAAGGCCCAATCGCTTTTAGTTTTGCATCTCTCGCTCCTTAAAGGATTTTTTTTTTTTTGCTGGGAAACAAAATGGAGAGATCAAAAAGGCAAGTGTGAAACTATGAAGGGGGAAAAGGGAAGGTGGAGAAAAAGAGGAGAGAAGGGACTTAACTTCAGACAGAAAAGAGACAAGATGAAGGATGTAAGGATATAAGATAAGAGGGAGAGGAAAGATGAAGCGGAAGGAAAATTGAGGAAAGCATGACAGAGGGAGGCTGTTACTGTACATTGTAAGGAGGGGTGGAAGCCAGATGAAAGCAATACGCTATTCAGTGACAAGTTATGCAGACTTTAGGTGGAGGGAGCATCCTGTGTGGGTTTCTTGCCAAGTGTGCGCCACGGCACGTGTGCGGTCCTGCGCAAGTGTGTGTCGTGCTGACCTATAACTGCTCTTATCTGTAATGAATGAAGAAGAGGCCCTCTTGGCTCCCTCTCCTCTCCTTCTCAAACACTTTCTTCCTCTCCTACCCTGTGTTTTTTTTTTCTTTCTCTCCATCCAGCCCCTGTTTAACTTCCACTCTGTCAGTCATTTCTCTCTTATTATTTTCCCTCTCCCTCCTGCCCCCTTCTAGCTCCCACAGCTTTCACTATATCTGTGGTCACATATTAATATATCTGAGTAGCAGGTTAACATAATTACGGGTCCAGATTTGACTACAGCAGGCATCTGTGTGTGTGCATGTGTGAGGCCCCGCTGGCTCTCATCCCCTTTAGATATGTTCTGAAAGGTCGAGACCAGATTAACATTTTAACTTGGGTGTCAAAAGGCATCCCTCTTTTTTCCTTCCTTTACCCTCCTTACTCATTTTTTTTTTAGCTTCAGCAGGTCATGTTATAATGCAGTCACAGTCAGTGTACTCATCACTGTGTTGTAAGTTCATTGTATGCCATATTTGGTCTTTACTATGCTGCCGTCTGTGCAACCTTCTTTGCATTCACTTCGATTTTTTTTCATTAATACATAATGGATCACACTCCCATTGGATATTCCGCGGCTTTAAACCTGTCAAACAAATGAATGCAACTGTGAAATGGCCTTAATTGTGGTGAGTGTTCTTTCTAACTGGAGATTTTATCCTTTATGCTATTACTGCCTTGTAGCAGTTCATCTGGATAGCAGATCATTAGAATATGGTAAAGGCCAATTGGCTTCCTTAAGCATTAGCGTATTTACGGCTGTTCTCGCCCTCCCTGAAGTCCCGTCAGAGACTCTGCATATAGATGCAAAAATAAAAAAGGCTATCACTGAAATATATCACTCCTATTCATTTCCTGAACTCAAAAAAAGAGCATGTTTTTTTCCTTGCAAATGGTGTGCAAGCTTTAAAGGAAGCACAGTATAAGTTCTCTCTCAGAGAAAATAATAGCAGCAGTTTTTGTCCATGTAAGCAGAAAGACTGACAAGTAAGAACGAGGGTGTCACAGATGAGAATTACTTGCTTTCAAACGCTATAGGATATAATCTTTTCTGACAAAAAGCTGTGTTTTGAGTATCAGATATTTACTATCTTTAAAGTGAATAAGATGGTAGCTTTCTCCTTTGCTGGGGCAGCACTTGCAGTCCTGTTGGCTTTACTATGGATTTAAACCCCAACCTAGTTTCACAGGTGTCAAAATGTCTATATAGGAGCGTATTATCCGCTTCTCCACTGTCCATCTGTATCCTCACAATGTTCCAAATGCTCATATTTTCTAGAAAACCTGTCTGAATTCACGGTGTTTGTCACTAACACTGTTTGTCTTTTTATGTTGGCACCCTACTTAGGCAGACATTGCAATGTGCTTGTCAAAATCAAGCGAATCATTTTACATGTAAGGTGTTTAAGCAGGTTTGCATATCATAGTTGGCAGTACTTTTTTTTTTTTTTTGTCATAATATAGCCCTTTTTGGAGAAGCGCGCCAGAAAAATATAGCACGACATTATTGTTGAACGCAGAATTGGCTACTTTACCTTGGAAGTTTTAAATAGTGATGAAGTACTCATCACCTATAGATAGGGTATGAAGCCATTTTCATAAATCCTAAATTTGAACTGGCATCCCCACTGCTTATCCTCTCGTCCTGGTCTTTGATCCTCCTCTCATCTGCCTCCATTCTCCACTGTCCCTTTTCCAGACCTCCTAAAGTCTTGGCATCGTCTCCAGGTGCTGCTGCCTTTCATGGCTTCTCTCTCTCTCTGTGTCTCCGTCTTCCTCCCTCCCTGTCTCTCTCTCTATCTCAGCTCTCCTTTTCTCACTTCCTTTTTCAGATCACCAGTACTTTCACTGACACATTTATTTTGTTGTTTGTTTTTTTAGTCCTATCTCCTTTTACTAGTAATGCATTTTTATGTGTTTGTTGTGTCCATGCATGCATGTTCTTCTGGGCGAATATACTTTTGTGTATTTTAGGGTAAGAATTCACGTCACTTCGGTAGAGTTTACCGCTGTTGAAAGAAATTGTTGGAATCAGAATTTGGGAAAAAAATAAACCTTTAATAATCTCTACAGGGAAATAAATTTGCTGCTTGCGTCTTTGCGAATGACTGTTGTTTGACAGTCTGAATGTCTGTGTTAGTGCGGTTTCCTAAATGGCAATGGATGTTATTTTTGAACCGTGCATATTTTATGTGCGTCTTTAGGGACATTTAAGATACTTGCGAGCACTATGCGAAACTGAAATGTAGCCATCAGAACATTTTGCTGCAGTAGCTCTTATTTACTTCACTCCAAATGGCTCTTGTTATGCTCTTTCTTTTTCTGCTTTAATATCAATACATAATAAATACACGTCAATCACTGAGTTAATTTAGAAATGTATTCCTCTTCTCTCTGTTTATTCCTTGTAAAAAGATCTCATCAGATCCTCAGCCCATGTGCTGGATTGTCATGTTGAATTTTGTGTCTTTCACCACATTTACATTCAGTCACATCGCCGTGCCCCTTTGTGTGCCTGTATTCATCCTTGTGCTCATTTGTGTGCATTCCATGCTCGTATTCCGTCTTGCTCATCTCACTTCCACGTGTCTTTTGTGTCTTCTCCTATGTTTTTCCATCCATACATGTCTCCCTCCATTTGTCCGGAAGCAGTAAGCAGCATGGTTTGACGGCGGAATGCAACAGGTACGGGTGTGTCTGAATTGGGTCAACACTACAATCCTGGGTCTGAAAATTGCTTTTCCCCCCCAATGTTCTTTGTTTTTATTGCATTCCCGCTATATATTAAATAATTTATACCTGATTTTTTTTTGTCAAGGGCGCCATCATAGAATCAAGACATGAAATCCATATGAATATCTTACTCTTTTTAAGCGTTCCATTATTTTTTTGTAATTGATTGATCTAGTCTGGCAGGCCGTAGACTATGTAATGGTCTATTCGCCCTCTAGGCAGGGATAAGCTCACAACTGGCCCAGGTTTGTGTGTGCCATCTGCCATCTATCCATCATTTATCTAACCGTTCATTGCTTAGCCTGTTTCTCTCTCCAATCAAGACAGCTGAACATTTGATTTACCTTCGTTATGGTAAATGTGACCTCATGGGTGTATTCCAGAGGATTCTAATTCTATGTAGGTCTCAGTGCTCTCAAGTGGCTCTCTGACTCCTGCCAAGTCTCCGCTCATCTCCTCCTCCACTCCCAAAGATGGAAATCAAATTCCGTCTGTATAGTCTAACAGCATGTACGAGAATATGGAAAAAGAGAAGAAGAAGAAGAAGAAAAAAAGAAAGAGGGCAGTGATTGATTGTAGCAAGACAGCCACTACAGAGTGCTGAGATCCTATTTTCAGTATTCATTGACTTGAGCGTTGATTTAACTGGGTGGTTTCTAACTAACGCAATAAAAGAAATAACAGCTTCGATCTTAAATGATGATTCCTAGTCCAACTCTCTCTTTGACAAGCTCCATACTAATACGTGCCAGTTGATAAAATGTCTTTTTATAGCTTAAAAGATTTACAAGAACATTTATTAACTCAGACATCGGCTTCATCGCCTATTTTTCACAATGCCATGCAAGAATGATATTTTGATAATCCTATTATGTCAAGTTTGATGTCCCTAAAATGACCATAATATTCTGCGTTTATCATTTCCCGTTCATTTCTGATCAGCATTTATTATTTGGTGTACGCTGTACATGATTCTCTTTGATTTATAAAAATCAATCCGTTTGACTCAGCAGTGATTTGCATGCCCTAACTACCTGTCTGCAAGTAATTCATGCTGAGTGAAGCCACAGGTTGGCCATTTTGATTGATGGCAAGTGATTTGCATAGCTGTGATTGCATTGCCCTGTTGGCAGAGTTGGGTGTCAGGACTCATCTCAAGTCAAATTTGTCACGATATCTAAATCTAAATCAGTCGTAAACCTGCACTTCACCCAACATGCAGCATTTGTATGCTCATCAGATATACCTGAAGACATGAATTAATCACGAGAATTATGTTTTGTTCTCCTGGAAGTGGGCACAGATGTCTGCTTTTACTTCCAGTGTGACTCAACTATTGCACCACACTATTAACAGAGGTACTTGTGTGGCTTTTGTAAAACAAAAAAGCAACACCAGCGTACTAAATGCTGGCCTTGGCTCGGTATTTGTTCATAATGTAGTAGATGTGGAGCCATTTCATATGATATTTTCATCAGCTGAATGAGACAGTGCTCAACAATGAGCTTCGGCAGATTTCAGTGTCCTCTCTGTGCATTAGCCTATATTGGATGAAATTGTCTGTGTGAGTCTGATTTTGTTTTTAAATTGGCCAGTCAGGACAAGGCTGGGCAAATGATCTAATGAAGAGAGAGCATGGAGGATTGTTAGTGTAATCGGTTTGGAGCTGCATGAATCTGCCTCTGATAGAAATATTTCACCACTGAGAGGAAGGCCATGTTGCTCAGCTTGCCTCCAGTGTGTTTTATAATGAGAGAAGTTAACATTTTATCTGCCCTTTTCTAATGATGTGACATGTTTTTCCACCGCTGATGATTACATAAAAGACGTGTTGCTGACTGAACATGACAAATATGAAAAACAACGGAACAACGTGTAGCGCCAGACACACAAACAATGGCAGTCAGCTTTCAGATGAAAACAAAGCCAGCCAGCGAGTCGCTTTTTGAAATTAGAGCGGCAGCCTTTAATTCTCTCCTTCGGTATTAGAGTGGATCACAGGGAGATAAAGACTGAGAGCACCAAATATTTGAGATAGTTGAGAGCGCGGTGGCCCTCAAAGCCCTCAGTTTCCCCCTGATAATACACCTTCACCTGCCCCTTCTTCCCGGTTCACTGACTGATTGGTTTGTCATGTGAACATATTTCATTTACTGCAGAGTATTTTAGAAATTGATCGATTGATCTTAAGTAGCGGCAGACAGCTCATGAAGCTTTAAGCAGGTAATGCCACGAGTGAGTATTAAAAGTGCGCTCCTGAAGGTGAATGTGTGCTATAATGGCACTACATCTGTGTGTGCATGCGTAATGAAGCATCTATGGAGTAGCTGGTGTGTGTTGGTGTCTGTATTTGAGAAGATTTTTTGCGTTCGAGTGAGACCAGGAGAACAGCTGTTACGTCTCAGCATGTGCGGCTCTCAAGGGGCAAAGACATGAGATTATCCTTAGAGCACAACGGGAAGCTACCTAAACTCTCCTTGAAACTAACCAAGCACTTCCTTTAGCTACAGTACACTTTCCCGGGCGTGAGGGATTCACGCTGTGCTTCAGCCTCAGGTATTCGCTCTGTTTGCTTATGTATTCATTTTCTGGACATTCTAGTTAAGCGTGGCAGAAACATTCCCGGCCTTTCATTTCTGACATGTGACACGCATGACACAATATAGCTTAATATTCCCATTTTACAGTAATAGTCCCTTTTTTTTTCTCCCCTTTGGTAACATT
This sequence comes from Stegastes partitus, assembly GCF_000690725.1. Taxonomy (NCBI): domain Eukaryota; kingdom Metazoa; phylum Chordata; class Actinopteri; family Pomacentridae; genus Stegastes; species Stegastes partitus. Next base: position 395,908 of record NW_007578179.1, read on the forward strand.
CAACAAAAATGGATCAGTGATGTAGTGAAATAAAGTGTTCTGCACATATAGACGTTAAACATCGTCTTCGTGAGGTCTTCTTCTCCCCTCTGTCTTTTGTGCACGCTTGCTCGTTCCTTCATTACCATGGTAGACCAGGTCTTTATTAATGAAGGGACATCTGTTTCATTAAAGCAGAAAGATGCCTGGGAGAGGGAGGGAACGAGGCGATCTAAAGAGGAGCACATGCATGAGAAACGGCCAGACATAGGGAGATGCTTGGTGGTTGCGGGGAGGATGGCGTTCGAGCCTGAGTGGAATAAAAAGGAAAAATTAAACAGAAATGCAAGAAAAAAAAAAACAATAATTAGGAAGAGATGTCAGACTTTTAGGCAGGAATCTTCTCATTAAGACTGATACAGTGTAGAAATGGGGCCCAGCTTCTTTCACACCCATACATATACAAATCACATCACATATATCATCATAACAAAGCTACCGCAAACATAAGGTCCCTCACAAACACACATGACTGTGAGCCAGGATGAAGTAGTAAAGCATTTCATTCATCATAATTATGCCATGTAGCACAAAGGATTAGTGAATAAACACTGCCAGTGACAGCCTGGGGGGGTCCCTGTGCCGCAACCAGGTTGTATCTGTTAGAGGAACGCAACAAGCGTTTTTCAAAGGTTAAAAAATGTGGCACATTTAAAGATAGATCACCGCTATAACTGTAGCATTTGTGTGTTTCATTCTTGTTGCTTCAGATTTAGTTGAGATGCAGTTGACAATTTCTAGAGCGTGTTCAATTACATCAATGTCACCCACGTATTGATTTAGGGTTGATATTTACTCTCTCATTTGCTGCTTCGATTAGGCAGAAGTAAAAAGGTCCTTTTTGAGTTTTTCCAATCTCACACTGCCCTAGTGATGAGGATAAAGAGAATTATTGTAGTTCCAAGATCTCCCAAATGTCACAAAAATAGTCCTGGGCTTAAGATATTAAAGAATAAAATAGTAGCATACAGTAGAATAGGATAGACAGATATCGAAGACCGTGTTGAAATTGCTCATAAATTAGAGGTTAAGGTTTAACACAGTGTTTAACACATAAGTAAACAGTATTTAATATATTTGTGGTATATAATTTTTGAGGCTCTCAATCACAAAGAGCAGTAAAAGCACAAGCTGTGCAAGGACAATGAAGGCGTACGTAAGAGCGCTTGTTATTTTTGTTCATATAAAAGCAGCGAGCAGTGCATCTAGCAGAGCATACTGTAAATCAGCGGTGAGGTGATTTATTACGTGAGTTATTATTCTCTCAGCCAGTCACATTACTTGTCTCATAGCTTTTAGATGTCTGAAAACAGTGGCGCAGGAGTAAAATATCTCACCAAATGATGGCAGAATGCAAATTTTGTTTTCCAAAAAAAACCAAAAAAAAAACAGGAATAATATTCTAGTGTGAGAAATACAGAGTTACAATGTGTGAACATGAGACCACAAATCCATAGCCAAAGGCAAGCGATGCTCTTTAATAGGTTGAATTTATATTTGTGGAGACACGGAAAGTCTGTGCACCATTTTTCATGTTTGTAATGCTGCACAGTTTTATTTTGCAATGCAGCGGCTCACGTCACGACTACAGACGTGCCTACTGATAATAAATACGGATATAAATAAATGAATAAGGCGAAGCTTTTTTTAATTATGTCGTGTTGTACATTTTTACTGGCTTAATGACACAGTTTGTTGAAACTGTTTTTATGATTTTAGCAGTCCACTATGATATATGTGTCTACACAGAGAGACAGGATATAAGACATATGATACGATTTGATTATACAGAGTGAAAACTGAACTTTTAATTGTTAAAATCGTTGCTGATTTCTGTGTCTAATGCATTTACAGGGTTTCAGTGTTTCCTTCCTATAGTTTGAAGGTGTTGACTGGCATTTTACAGCAACCTTCTGTATTTTATGTATGATTTAGTCAAGGCAACCACAGAAGTTCATTATCAGCAATGTTCCTCCACGTCAGACCCACATGTTAGACACGCACCCATAAGACAGAATAATAAGGGTTTAATGCTCTACATCATACACTTCACGCAGACTAGAGGACTGAATTACTGTCATTCCTGCGATAACTGCTTTAGTTGAATCTAATTATGACTATTGGTTGGAAAATGTTTAATCAAACTGTTTGTTCTCGTTTGGCATTATCGTGTAATTACTGCACATTTCTTTCACAGGATAAATCAGGTGCATCTTGCCTTGTGCTGTCTCATTTGCACAAACCGCTCTCCTCTCTCTTCACAATTCCAAACAAATGGGCAAAAGCACATTTATTGGTCTCAAAAATACCAACATGTCATGATGCCTTGACACAAGGTGCTGCCTTGTCTTTACCTTTCTTCAAAATGAGATTTAGTTTACCTGCATTTGTTGTTTTATTCCGACCCCGCCAGACCTCTAAATAATGAGTACGGCTAGCCACAGATAGTAGCTCATAGGTTAGCATTTGTCTACAACAGACATGTGAACAACAAGAACGAACTATTTAATTACCACAATTATCCATCACCTATTGAATTATTCGAAGACAGCCAGTTTGTACTTGTAAAGACGCAATAAACTGTAGCTTACAGCTGTTGTACCTCGAGGACTGATGGCCTCTACTGGCTGGTAGAGGGTGTGATATGTTTGTTGATTATCCTTTGGAGGATAACATAAAATGGAACTGAATTGGACATTCACAACTTATCTTCAGCATTGTCCTTTAAATGGAAAGAATAGTGCAGATTGGATTAGAGTGCATACACACTGTGAAACAACAGCAGTGCAGGACAAAGTAGAATTGAGTGGGCGAGAAGTGAAATAGTAAAGTTAAATTGTGCTTCACTTTAACCATGATTGAAGACTTTTAGGCCATGTCGCCTGGTCGGGCAGGAAAGAATGAGAACGGTTGGGGGAGAAAAAAAGGATAAAATTAGTGGTGTAACAAATTGGACGTGGTTGGAAGAGAAACAAACAAATAAACCGAAAGATCAAGAAAGAAAGTATTATTAAAGTTTAAAAGAAGAACAATATGTGCTGTGTCGAGGTCAGCAGTGGCAACGGAGGCATTACACACATGCACTCACTCAATGGCCAAGGTCAGATAGAGTCACAGTAGGATCACAAGGTCCCTGCAGAGGACCAGGTTATAACTGACAACTATAATTAGGCTAATTAGTGCAACAAAACCATCATCACAGTGGGTAATGACCTGGGCAGGCCAGCGAGGGTGATGGATGGAAGGATGGATGGATGAGAGAGGGAGAGAGAAGCAGGTAGGCAAAGAGTGTTAATTAGGGAAAGGCTAAGGGGAATGATGGATGGATTAGCGAGAGCAGCAGAGAGAGGAAGATAGACAGGCTGCATGAGGAGGATCATGGGGAGACGGAGCGCCGAGGTGTGGATATGAGACGCAGACAGGTTAGCTGTTAGACACCTTTGATCTGTCAGTCTTCTTGTTTCATCCCGAGTTCAGTTTCGAGCACAACACTCACGACGAGGTTCAAAATACTGTCTGCGTTTGCATGCGTAATGCATCTTATCTCATATTAGCCTTAGTCGCACTGTTATTTTTCCCTCTACCCTCACAGACTTGTATGCTAATCATTTGTCACATTAGGCTGACAAAGGTCTGCGTAAGTACTTGAACTGAAAGTGTTAAATTATGCCTCTTGACAGTAACATGTAAATGAGGGCATGGAGTTAAAGTACCCACGTTGTAATCTGTTAACTACAAATTAATGCTAAAATGATTCTTCAAAGAGTCAGTCAGGAGCAAACAACAATTCTGGAAATTGACTGAATATTTTAGGGGGGGTTTGGTTGGGTATTTGAAGATGCTCTAAGCAAAATATTTAGTAAATCATAAAATAGATTTCACATGAATTTTTTAAAAAAAGGAAACAATTCACAGGTTTTCACATCATTTCTCGGAATTTATTGGACAATCTTGGTTGCAAACTGTGACAATAAAGGCATTAATCCACTATTGAATAGCAACATTTTAGCGCAAACCTCCACCAAATATGCAAAGCCCTCATAAATATATTTTTAGTACCCTCAGACCAAATCTGTACTCACCCAAACTCCACCAGCCTGTCAACTCAAGTGACTCAATTGGCCACATACTCGCCCACACTCCCAACCACTCAACCACTCGCCCACAGCCTCATTTCATATGGAATTAAATGTCTTGGAAGCAAAGGACATGAAAGAATATGACATGTGAGTGAAAGACTGTGACACACACACACGCACCAGGGAGAAGAAATGGGAGAATAGAAAGAATTGTGAAATACATTGCAAGAATAAGAGATGGAGAGAAAGACGGGGTCTAACTTTTCACACATCATTATGTACATAAATTAATAAATGGCAGGTGCAGCAGAATCCAGCGGCCGACCTTTATCTGAGCGCGTATGTAAAGGCATATGTACTTCATGTATTTTCAGATGTAAAGTCTTTCGTGGATTGTGCATTTAAAGTAGATCTGACTGAATGAATTTCAAAATGTTCCAGAGCTGCCGGAATGTCACGAGTAGGAACTGCTGATATGATGGTTCAACAAAGTTTATGCAAATATATTTTTTTGTCTTTCAGTGAGCATGCAGATAATTTATGTATATCTACACCATCTGACAAGTATGACACATTCTTAAAATGTAATACAGGATGCTGACAACATCCCTTTTTTTTTTTTTTAAATAGTTGTCTATCCTTTTTTTTTTCTTTCTCTTGCCCAAATCCAGGAAGGGGTTAAAAAGCAGACTTGTAAACTAATCCTGAAACAGGCAGTTGCTCCAGTTAAAAGAAGTGATGTCAAGCTGCTTTGCATCACTCTCTGAAAATGCAACATGAGGTCTGTTAGTAATTCTGTCTTACTCCTTTTTGAACTCTTTTTTTCTCAGTCAGTTGGAGGGGGGGAGGATTTAGGTGGGCGGATGGATTAACTATGTAATATCGGTGCAGCTCTGTGTAAGATTAAGTAAGCCAGTTATGAAGGACTGGTTCTGGTGAGATATAACATGATGCCACCTTGACCTTTTTCTCCTCTGTCCTCTAAGACGATCTTGTTTTTGTGTGAGAAGTGTAGACGTGGCACAGGAAAAAGGTACCTTTGAGGAAGTCAGTGAATCAGGACGGATGGGTGGAGATAATACAATACACAAAAGATACGGTTCAGCATGTGTTGTAGTTTTAGGGTTTGGTA